>NC_135214.1:30340205-30640205 GCF_052324685.1 Brachyhypopomus gauderio | reverse complement strand
ATCAGGACTCGCATCCTTATCTCTGTTTTCCTTGATGTGCTAGAGCCACTAAGGGGCCTGGAGCGCCTGTGTCTGGCCAGCGAAGCCCCACTGATCAGCCTGATGGTGGACAACGTCCACCTGGAGCACGGTGTGGTGTACGAGTACGTCAGCTCGGCAGGAATCAAACACCATGTTCTGGAGAAGATGGTGGAACCCAGGGGCTGTTTCAGCCTCACAGCGAAGGTAGCCAGCACACGCAGTCTTAACGCAGAGGCCAAAGGAACCTTGATGGTGTGAATGGACATTGTTGGAATGCGCAAATTGTTTTCCACAGTTGCTGTGAACGTTAGGTTTCCGCTAGCTGAGAGCTATCGAGCCATCTCATTCTGTTCAAAGCACAGCAGACCCAACATTCAAACATTACTTTGTTTGTGTGTGTGTAGATATTGCAGGCCTTCGCTAAAGACGACAGCCATTTTGTGACGAACTGCCGTCAGCTGATTGCTCAGAGTGACCGTGTGGTGTCGATGCCCCAGTTTGAGTTCAGGAACATATGCGACACCAAGCTGGTGAAGATCCACAAGCGCATCTACAGCTATCGCAAGGTGAGCCCTACACACGCCCCCTCTAGTTGACCCCACCCCCTTCCTTTGGCCCCGCCCCCTCCCTACGTCCTCCCATCATCTTCTGACTGAGTTCTTGATGGTTCCCTTTCCTCCTCCTTTCTCAGTTCGTGGAGGAGCTGCACAGCAAGGCGTCGCCCATGTTCAAACAGGCCAGCACTGCCACACACTTGCTGGGCTGCATGGACTTCGTGCCCACCAACTGCCACCTGAACCTGATGCAGGTCTCCTGCCCCAAGAGCTCCACGTCAGCCGGCCGCGCTTTCAGCATCCGTTTCGGACGCAAAAACTCCTTCTTCGGCCTGGACCCAGACCAAGGTGGGTACCGCCTCCAGACATATAGTTGCGTTGCATGGAACTGATCTCTATATCTTCTCACGGTTCTTCTGTAAAGTTTATGCTCGGCTATATAAAAATAAACGGTTTCACAGTCTATGTGGCACAGCTGGGACCCAAACTTGAATTTCATCTGTAGGCCATTTCTTTTTTTGACCAAGAACTTCCACAAAAACAAACAAACAAAAAAAAAAAGAAAGAAAGCGTTTGATCTGCTTAACGATCCGCACAGCAATTAGCCAGATTACATTCCCATGCAAGGATTCCATTAAACAAATCTCCTTTTCATAATAGATAAAAGTCATAAAATAATAATTAAGCCATATAGTCACAAACCACGAGGGCCTCATAAATTTCATGCCCTCCTGTAATGACTATTCTCGGAGCAAGTCTGGGGCTTTTTAAAGCTCTGAGCCTGGTCTCCACTCCATCAGCCTTCTATCACGATCCATTAGGACGTGGTGAGAGGCGCTTGGTGATGTCAGCCCGCCACGCCCCACCCTGGCCCCTGGCCTGTTTCCTGTGCTTTCAACAGGATTTGTGTTGGTGTTTTTGACTCTTTGACAAACGGCCTCTGGTTGAGACAGATTATCCCACTTCACACATCTTCTGGGGAGTCCGCAATGCCTGTGCTAAATATTGACGCACATTGCAGCAATTTAATTGTTCTACTTGTGTGGTTGTTGTTAGTTTATAACAAACAGAAGTTTAATTTGTTTTCAGAAAAATTAAAAGCATGCCTTTGTTGCTGTGTTTTTGTGTTTATATTGGCTACTTGGTGATCATAAGTGTCTGTCATCTTGCTGTATATTGAGAATCTATTAGTTATGTTTGGGGGAGGGGCGGTGCAGCTCATGCATTGTACAAGCAGAGCATGGCTGGGTTCCATCGGGTCAGTACTTGGCCACCAAGCCTGCTGCTGCAGAAACCACCTGTAGGGGGCCCCCTCCCGAGCACTCCTCCTCACATCTGCTCAGCAGTTGTGCCAGGGGGCAGAGATGTTTGGGATTCCTCTGAGGTCAGAACCCTCTGGGCCTCCAGGGCCCCTGGTGTTTGGACCACAGAGGGCCCATTCCACCCTGTTTAGAGGGGTGGGGGGGTGTCTTTTTTCCCAGACTCCTGAACTTTATTGATATAGGAAGTCAACTGGTCCCAAAAGCACTGGCATCACATGCACTATGGTTCTGTCCCAGAGCCTCTGTAGCAGACTGTAGTCAAAGTGCGACTGTATAGTGAAAACAAAAGGTTCAGGGCTCTCACGCTGTTATCTGAGCCGGCCTGGTGCTCCATCTTCCTGAGTTCTTCCTCTGTGTCTAATGGCACCCATTTCCACACTTGGGCGCTCTGTGCGTTTCCTCTCCGCGATCCTTCCCCAAAGGCTCCCTCCTTCCTGTTTTCCTGCCCCCTTTGTCTTTAATCTTCGCGTCCCGGCCGCACATCCGCTTGACGTTGGTCCTCAAACGTGACCGCCTCCGCCCTTCTGTCCACAGCCAACCTGAACCCCATGAGCCACACCGTGCACTGCGTCACCAGCATGGCCGCCCCCTCCTGGAGGTCCCACGGCCTGGCCGAGGACGAGGAGGAGGAGGATGAGGGGCGCGCCAGGAGCCAGCGAGAAGGAGGCCTGAGCATCCTCCTCAAGCAGGAGGACACCGAGAGCCAGGACAGCTACATCTACCTGTACAACCGGCTGGACGTCACCGTCCGGGAGATGAAACAATATGTGGCCCAGATCGACGTGTAAGTTCCCGCTGTTTTGTACAACTGACATCTTTGTAACAAATACGTTTAACCCATCACCTCCTAATTAGTTTAGTGTCCCACACTCTTCTGTGGACTTCAGGCCCAAATGAAGCCTTACCTCAGTCAAATTAGCACTTTGAATTGAGATTAGACATTAAAATGTTTATTTTACTTCAGGGTCAGGCCCAGTCTGGGTCAGAATGTCTGGCCTAAAGTATAGGCCATGTCGTGACAGCATGACTGGAAGATGATGAGTCTGTGCATCTGTATCACACTGGCATCCCGCTAGCCAGCAGCGCCGCAAACGCTAAAGAGTCGCTCGTGTCTGTGGAATGCCCAGACGTGTCCCCAGAATAGGGAACCCCCGCCGTCCACTTCTCTGTTCCGCCTCTCTTTCCTGTTTCAGGAAGCCGGCTGAAAAAAGCTAAAAATATTTCTGGGCAGGGCAGGCCTGACTGAGGCGGAAGCCATAACATGTTGGAGAGCGGAAGCTTCTCCTTCCCGTTGCTGCTGGTATTCTCTCTCTGATTTTGATAACCCTGCGCTGCTTAGCTAATCGAACGTAAGAGTCTGCGATTTAGCTCGCACGAGTCAACAATATGGAACAACTGGAAACATTATTCCGTTTGGCCCTGAAAGTGCTTCAGTTCGATTTCAACCTGTTTTGTGTCTTACCATGTATGTTATAGGCCTACTGCAGATGGTGGTGCCACGTACTCCTAAGTCACCTCCGTGTGTTTTGTGTTTTTCTTCTTTGTAATGGGTACCAGGCTTCTCTCCTCCATCACTGGTCCCATCCAGCCTCAGGGCTCCGAGCCACCAGCCTTCGTCCCTGGGCCCTCCTCATCCCCCTCACCCGGGCACGAGGAGTCTAGTCAGAGCAAGCGAGTGTGCTTCAAAGTGAACGAGGACGACCAGGAGGATTCGGGTCACGACACCATGAGCTACCGGGATTCCTACAGGTGAGACTCATGCATGGCTTTGCCCCTGAACCCGCCGGTGTTGAGCGGAGATAGAAGCTGCTCTCTGGCTATAAATTTGGTTCTTTTGGATAAGGGAAGCCTTGCAGACAACCTAAAACGGCTCGGTTGTCCTGCCTCTGTCTCTTGGGATTGGAGCTCCAGTTTTGCACTGGTATAGAGTTTCACCGAGGCACATTCTGAGGTGAATAAGTGCAAGATGAGATGTTTTTGTTAATGCTGAAAACACAGACATGCGAGGAGGCAGAAACCTCAGGCAGACTGCCACCTCCAGCAGAGCTTCTGTACAGGCTGCAGCTCCTCCTGTGGAGCAGATGTGTTCAGAGCAGATGCGGTATGTGAGGAGATCTCTCTCCCCTCAAGCTCTCCCGTGAGGCTGAAGCCCCACCCAGGGTGGCGGGGCTGCCCCTCTGGGCCTCCTCCAGGGCAGGCATCTTTGAGCAGGACACTGACCACCACAGGCTCCCATGGGCCCCTATAAAACCTTTTTTGAGTGGGTGAGCTCATACAGCAGAGGTCTGCTTGTACTGCTGAGAACTGACGTCAGCATTTGTGACTGTTCATGGAAAATGAAAACTGTAATGTAGTCATTCATACTGGCGTACTAGATTGGTAAGATGCCAAATTTCAAATCCCCCGCCCACACAATTGTCGTTTTTGTTTTTCTCTTCTCCTACTCCTTCTCTCTATCTTTGGCCTCTCAAACTTTCTGGCTGGCAGTATGTCTCCATGTCCCTGGCTGTCTTCCCCCTTGTCCAGCGACCCCTCCGCTGGTCTGAGGTCCAGCCCTTCATACAGGGAGCTCACTGACCTTTCATACAGGCTCAAGAAACAAAAAAAAGAAACCATCTCCAGTTTGAGCTCCCTGACTTTAGATGGTCTTGATCATTATTGTCCTATTAAAAAACATAAATAAATCAATCACCTGTACTTAATTATTACTTTGTTCAATTATTTCAGTGAAGAACATTAGAAGCTTGGCACCAAATAAATGTGTGTGTGTGTGTGTGTGTGTGTGTGTGTGTGTGTGTGTGTGTGTGTGTGTTTCAGTGAGTGCAACAGCAATAGAGACTCTGTGCTGTCCTACACGAGTGTGCGCAGTAACAGTTCCTACCTGGGGAGTGATGAGATGGGTTCAGGTGAGCTGCCCCTTCACATGAAGCGTGAGGACGAGGGATTTGCCACTTGGGTCATAACAACGTCACATCTCCACCTTTAGGAGACGAGCTGCCATGTGACATGCAGATCCCACTGGACAAGCAGGACAAGCTCCATGGGTGTCTAGAACATCTGTTTAATCAGGTACGTTTGGTTGTAGCCGGGAGCTAAGCTTGGGCATTAAAATGTTCTTAGATGTTTATATGTATTCACACTCAAAAATATGCTTGTGTGTGTGTGTGTGTGTGTGTGTGTGTGTGTGTGTGTGTGTGTGTGTGTGTGTGTGTGTGTGTGTGTGTGTGTGTGTGTGTGTGTATATATAATCTGTGTATCTATGTATACACTTGGGAACATTTATTTATGTCCATAAATGTACTTGGATATTTTTATTTTGATTGTGTGTTTAACTTTCTTACTGAGCCAGTGTTTTGTTTTAAAAAAAAGAGGTATGAATGCGGACATACTTTCAAGCAACTGTACTGGGCCGTGTGTTTTGACTGTGAGGTCTGTGTTGGGTGCTGTGCTCAGAGTTCGATGGTGTGCTGATGCCTCTTTGCTGTGGTGCCTGTGTCACCCAGTGTCCCTATGTGGTATTTTATTTTCAGTCTTTTAATAGCCCGGTGCTTCTTTTTGTTATTTCAGAACTACTGTCTCCTCCTAATCTCCAGTTTCTCCTCTCTCTGTAGTTCCTATGCTTTCTTTTTCTCCTTCCAACTCCTTGTTCTTTTTTCCTCTCCCTCCTTCTCACACATTACAGCATGCGTCCTCCCACATCCCCTCCCCCTCGTGCCTCCTCTGATCTCTGCACATTAACCTTTGACCTTTACCCTCTGCCCTCGGGATCCATCCACCACCTGTAGAGATTTCCAGAGTTCCTGCCTCCCACGGCCGTGTTGGGCGCGTCTGCCGGCTGTCAAGAAGGGGCCTCTTCTCTGGGTGGGAGCGGGCAGCGCAGGCGTGGACGGACAGGGCGCGGCAGGACAGAGGGCGGGACGCGTCTCACTGTACGTCTTTCCTGTGTTCAGGTGGACTCCATCAACAGCCTCCTGAAGGGGGAGGTCATGAACAAGGCCTGCGAGGAAACCAAGCATTTCCACCCGGACCACAGCCAGCCAGGTACTGCCATGAGGGGGCGGGACAGGGGCGGGGCAGGGGCGGGGTCACCAAGACTTATGCTATGTTTGGAAACGTATATAGGGCGTGAGTGCATGTGGTCAGTCGTTGGTTGTTATCAATCTAGCAAAACTTTGTTTCTCCAGGGCATTTGTGTTTGTCCATGCATGCATGTAGGCCTGAGTATGTGTTTGTAATTTCAGAGAGGGCTTCTAATTAAAATGGCTGTAACAATAGCAACATAGGAGGACATGAAGCCCTTTTGTGTTTACTCAAATAACTCGCGTATGCAACCACTACATGCAAACAGTCCCGTTCGTAACCACAGACACAAGAGCCTCATACCACTAGCCAAGTGTGTTTATAAAATCATACACACACATTTTTCCTGCTCTTTCATTAGCGCTTGAAAAACTCTCATTATAACTGTCTCACGCCCACCATGGAGCAGAATTTCGCCACGCGGACGACTGGACTGCACGCTGCAGATACATCCTGCACAAGAACATCCAGGAGGACCCTTGGAACCTGCCCAGCTCAATCAAAAACCTGGTGGACAGCTTGCACCGCTTTGTAGAGGGTGTGTGTGTGTGTGTGTGTGGGTGTGTGTGTGTGTGTGTGTGTGTGTGTGTGTGTGTGTGTGTGTGTGTGTGTGTGTGTGTGTGTGTGTGTGTGTGTGTGTGTGTGTGTGTGTGTGTGTGTGTGTGTGTGTGTGTAATCGCGTGTTCCTTCAGGCTTCCTGCCTAACATCCAGTTTATCACTTACATTCTTGGTGTGTGGTTGTATTTATGATTTTTTTGTTTTTGCATGAATGTGTTTCAGATGGGAGGAATCAGCTCTTGTTGGCCTTGCTGAAATGCACAGGTAAGAGGATGATGCGTGAATGATGGTATTCACATTTTTCGTTCATGGCTTAATGTGAAATGAGACTTTGTGAATGTTTTTGAAGAAGGAAGATGACAGACAGTGGGAGCTTAATGTGCTATTCGTCACTAAAGAGTCCATACATGGTGTTTTTGCCCTCCTCTGTTTGCTCTTTGGGCCCCGAGTAAAGCTGAATTTACTGAGATTACTGAATGATTCTCTACTGACTCTGAGGGTGTAAGCTTTGAGATAGTTGGAAGAAACATTGGAATTCCACAGCCATTTGTGTGTGTGTGGTGGGGGGGTGTTAATGTGAAGTAGGGTGGGGCTGTTTGTATGAGCTTCTGAGAGAGAGTTCAAGAGGTTGAAAGTAAGAGCGGGGAGTGCGTGATGGGGAGAGAGAGAGAGAGCACGAGCGAAAGGGATAGAGGGGGCGAGGGGAGGAGGAATGGCAGGAGGGAGGGGAGGGGCGAGAGGACGAGGGAGGGGTCTGGCCTCCTGGGGCCTGTGGGGAGGGCCATATGGAAGCCGTTCAGAGAGAGTGGGGGAATCTGATATTGGCTGCGTAACCCTCACTGCTCCTCACTAACACACACAGCCTCTCCAGAACCTGCTCCCGCTTCCCCAATATCCCTGTCCTGCACCACGCCGCTCTGTGTGTCTGTGTGTGTGTGTGTGTGTGTTTGCGCTCACATGGCTGATGAGTGTGTCATCCGCTCCAAGAATATTTGGCACACTTATGGCCTCATAAAGGTAGCAGGTGTGCCAAGGGTTTCTTGTTCATACAGTTTGAACTATTTGTTAGTACAGTGCAATCTGTTTAATACTGTATGCTTCTCATTCAGAGAATGTAACACCAGTGACAAGTTTCTAACAGATTTTATTCAGTATATAACCAATATGATATTGTTTACACTAAGCACTCTTGTGTTTGTATGTTGTTGGACACCATAGTAGTTATTGTGATATTTTTAAATGGATGATATCATTGTATAGAGTCCTGGATAGTTGAATCCCACATTGAGTCAGAGTAGTCAATATGGACCTTTTATTCTCCCTTTGTGGTCACTCGCGGTCTGTCAGCGATACTAATCAATCATGTTACTATCTGCACTCATAGTTCTCTCTGTCATAGCCACCTGATGCAATGAAATTTGTAATCTGTCTCTGATCTCTCTCTGATCTCTCTCTCTCTCTCTCTCTCAGACACAGAGCTGCAGTTACGGAGGGATGTAGTTTTCTGCCAGGCCCTGGTGGGGGCACTGTGCGCTCTGGCTGAGCAGCTGGTCTGCGCACTCAACCTGCGCTTCAACAACAACGGCGAGTATGAGGACGACAGCAAGGAGGTCAGCTGCAAGTGGCTGGAGCAGCTCTCCAACGTCGGCGTGCTCTTCAACTACCAGTCGGCCCTCTCGCCGCACGTGGTGAGACCCAACACACGCCCGACATGCCCCACGTTCCCCCACAAGCACCACCTGCCCCACCACGGCCCCTCCTGATGGCTGTGTTGCTGTGTGTGACAGAGGGAGGAGCTCACCATGCTGGAGGACATGAAGGCAGCGCTGGAGGATCTGGAGAAGGTCTCCGTGCTCTTCCGCCCGCTGGAGACCCACTGCACCGTCGCAAGTGAGCCGCACTCACCACAGGCAGCAGTCACAGTCCGCCCGGCGTCCGCGCATGACTCCCTTACATCTGTGTCGGGCTCGGCGCCATTTGTGGCGAATATTAATGAAAGAGGAATAAACAAAATATGCTGAGATTTATGATCCAACATCTGAAACGTGTAAGGATGCTCTTGGAGAAAGCGTGATGTAATGTAGCTTCTACACACGCAATCTGCATAACGCTCCCATGTGAAAATGATGCACTGTAGGAACTGTGTATCCAGGTTCAGGTAAAGAGTTGGAGGACATGGTTACAGTTGGTGTGCCTTTTCTTTCTGTAGGGAAGATGCATCAGAACACTTTAGTCCTTTAAAACTTTAGTGGCACTGTCACAAATCCGGTCCCTTCAGAGAAACCCCTCCATAGCACATACTTAGTCAGACAGACACCCTACAGATGTCCTTTTCAAGAATGCCCATATGGCAAACAGACAACAGATAACAGATAGCTGAAAAGCTTCTGTTTTGATGAGAGGGGTTTTTCCTAATTTAGCATGTGGTCCCTGTTGTCTCGCATCTTGAGAAAGAACATTAATCTTGCCATTTTAAATTCATGTCCTACCAGTCTTATTAATCTAATACTAATTCTTATATAATTCTTAAATACAAGTGCATTTACAGCAGAATAGTTTGGAATAGAAATAATGAAATAAATGGTGATTTAATACAGGCTTTCATGATTTGCCCCGTTTGTGTTCTGCCCTGCACTGTTACCCATGCATCCGCGTTTCTCCTCCATCCTCTCCGGTATTGACCCCACCCACACCCCCCCTCCCCCAGACACACCAGTGCACTACCAGGTGGAGGGCAGTCGACAGGCACTGCGAGTCACGATCTTCCTGGACCACTCCCACTTCAGCGAGCTTCCCGCACGGCTCAAGAGTGGCAGCCTCAAACTCCACTCGGCTCTCTTCACCAGAGGTGAGCACCTGCCCTGCTACTTAACGGAGCAGGTCCCACACACTTTACACCCCAATGCTAAAGTGTCTTATTCAGTTCTGACTTCTGTTACAAAGCAAAGAGGTAACTGGTTTCTCTTTGTGAGCGTTTGTCTCCATCTAGTGGTTCTTAGGGCACACTGCGATTAATTTGAAATATTTACTTCAAAGGTGTGTGTGTGTGTGTGTGTGTGTGTGTGTGTGTGTGTGTGTGTGTGTGTGTGTGTGTGTGTGTGTGTGTGTGTGTGTGTGTGTGTGTGTGTGTGTGTGTGTGTGTGTGTGTTGCCTCCTTTTCTCAGCACTGGAGAGACCCGAGGCATCTCAGGACTTGGCGATGGAGGAGTTTCAGCAGCGGATCAACGCTGAATCACTCGAGAAGGTCAAAGCCTATTACCGCAAACTCAGGTACAGCTATCTAAATAGTTGACTGCCATTAGCTTAGCTCTGTCATCAGGGTCTAATATCAAAACACAATTCTAAACCTTAGCCTGCATACTCTATTCATGCGTGCTCAATGTTGCGGATTTATGGGTATCTTAAAATATGACAAAGTGCTCTTTCTGTAAGGAATCTTTACAATTGTTCTTTTTGCAACATGATTCCAAAGCCCTGTTCTTTATGTCCAGTCAAATATGCTAATGTATATTCTTTATTAATTATATTTTTATATCTATATAAAAAATATTTTTGCAGGGGATTCTACCTGGAGAAACTGAAATTGCCCTCAGAATCAAATTCCACTGCCATGAAAATAGACCACGTAAGCGTTTTAGTTCATTTTGAAGCGTCCTTGAGTTTTGCTTGGAGGAGGTTTTCTTTGTGGTGCCCTGTGTGCTTTATAGAGTGCAGGCCCCTCTTTTAGTGGCCTTGAGTTGTAACTTGGGCCCTAGTGGAACACACAAGCTTAAGGGGGGGAGATGTTTTAACGGGATGGTCTGTCATGCTGTCCCGTAGCTCCTGCGTCCACTCAACACCCTGGACGACCTGTGCCGCCTGATGCAGACGTACGTGAACGTGCGGCCGAACGCCGCCGGCCACCCGTCCGGAGTCAGCATGCTGCTCATCTCCTCGGAGCTCTGCAGTCGCCTGGGCGCCTGTCACATCGCCGTGTGCGCCACTGGCATGCAGAGGTGAGGGCCGATTGGCTGCCCGCCCGGGAGTCGGAGTAGCATGTCACGGGACACAACCTGCCAAAGCAGCGTGATTGGCTGGCGTGAGCACGTGGGGCCGAGATGATTGGCCAGCCATGAGCTTGTGGGCCAACTCCAGCACTGTGCGCTGTGCCGCTACTCTGCAGAGGGGTGTCAGTAGGTGGCTCTTCTTTTCTGCCTCCAGACGTATTTAACCTGGTGCTTCGTTCCTCCAGGTGCACGCTGACCGTGTCTCTGGAACAGGCCATGATCTTGGCCAGGAACCACGGCCTCATGCCCCGCTGCTTCATGCAAACTCTGGACATCATGCGCAAACAGGTGAGGAGCAACCCTTTCGTGACAGTATGCTGCAATATATGGGCGATGCAGGTGCCGTATGAAATCAAATTCCTTGGCGGGTACTGGTTGACATACTGGTTGACTTGTGGCGCTCCAGTCTTGCTCCATGACTTTAGACTGATTCTTCGTCTCTGGTTTTCTTCAGGGCACCAGAGTAGAGATCTCTGCCAAAAACCTTAAAGTAATGGACCAGATGCCTCCCAATGCACCAAGGTATAAGAATTGTGCTTTTAGCCAAATACTTCCTGGCTACTTGTTGAAATCAACATTATTGCAAGAGCGCTGCTCAATCGTGTTGATTCTTGCTTGTTTCAGGCTGTTCAAGCTGTGTCTACCGCCCACTGATGGAATGTTCTGAGTATGGATATGCTTCTCACCGTAGCCTCTTGACCATTCAAAAGAAGGATTCAAAGAAAAACTAGTGACTCTGGGACATCATGGCTCATGTCGAGGTCTTTCATTTTTGCCGGACTTTTCTATTCTGCCATATCTAGGCCCTCAGGCTGTTTTCTAAGAGGCTAACTGAAGTAAACACAAAAAGACTGATAATATAACCACGTGGAATTGCTAATGTTAGCAATGCTAACTTTGGTTAGCAGCATCTGCTCTCACTGCTTATGCGTAGGTTCCTTTTAATGTTCTTGGACTTTGCCTCTTGTGGCATTTGTAAGCCAGATCTCAAACGCGTCTTTATTTTTTAACTGGGTTACTAAGACTACCTGCAATAGTTTGTGTTTTTGCCTTTGCCCGTGACTGCAGCGCCAGTGCGCTAACTGGTTTGGTCTGTAGATGGCGAGGCTAATGTCTTTACTTGCTGCCTCAGAAATGTGGTGATTATGTGCAATTACTGTAGCTTAGCATCTGCATTATCCTTTTATAAAAGTATTCTTCAAAAGGAAGAAAGGTTTTCCTTTTTTCTGTTCAGTCAGGTAATACAGAATTACTGAATCCATTCCAAACTAACAACCCAACAGTATTATATGGACCAATCTGACACTGTTTAAGATGTTGTCTTAGTTTATATATTGAAATGCTTTATTTTATTTTTATTTTATTACAAGGTTTCTGATGGAGTACCATCATCTGTCCATTTTTGGATTGTTAATGGGCAATTAAAACCAGAAATGAAGATAACTGTCAAGCTAAATAAAATACATTTATTTTTTGAGTTAACCAGTTGACATCTAACATTGATACTGAAGTCTTACGACTAATTGGATGTTAGAGAAACAAAATACATCTTTGTTTGTGTCTGGTTCCGGCACTTTTAAATGCTAATCTATGCCATGTTACAATATACAGCTGTTTTAGAGAGTAAGTAGCACAAGTGTTTTGAGAAGCACAATAAAAACAGCTCATTTATTCAACAGTGTTTGCTAAAAGTACTGTGCATTTTAGATGCTAAGTAAAAAAAAAAAACAAAGGGATAATTGAAGGATGGCTAGATATAGTAGCTTTATTTTATTGAATTTCTGTTTCTGTGTACATATATATATATATATAACTATATAACATTGTCTATCAGAGGGACAAGCATAATTGTATCCTTTTTGGGAACAGTGATGCTGTAATTTAAATGTAATTAATAATGTTGAACAAAACAACAAGGAATTGTAAATCATTTTGTATGCTGTATATGTGAATAGGACCTTTGTGTGTAACTTGCAATGTTCTCAGTATTTAAATTCTAACTATATTCCATGTGGTCAGTAGAGTTTTCTAGATGACTGGTGATGCGTCAGAGTTCTTTCTTAGGATGTAGGAACTACATTTCTCGATGGTCTTCTTCTCGTTTGGATTCCTCAAAGCAAGCTCAAAGTATTAGCATATGCACATTTATTGCATCACATGGCCAACCTGCTGTAACACACAAGCTGAAAATCTGGACCAAGACCAGATCTGTATTCTGTATTTTGGTCTAATCAGCCATGATGGTTGTAGCCATTGTTGAATTTATCACATTCAATGGTTCCTTTATGTTTAAAATCAAGAAGAGCTAATAGGTTTAAAGTGAAGGCTTCATTGCTTCTGATCCAATATAATTCTGAAAGTGCTTGGTTACATTTGGTCTGAACTTGTTTCCATGTAAGAGTTTTTTTTTTTTTACAACAGACACAAATGTGTTTACTTTGTAAAATAACCAAAAATGCAACACTGTGAGATTTAGATGCATTTTATACAATACTGTTGTAATTCACTGTGCCTTCTGATGTGAAAAAAAAATTGGGCATCACCATTAAACATATATGATTGTATGTCACCTCATCCATTGGACAGAGACTAGTCTCACACACACACACACACACACACACACACACACACACACACACACACACACACACAGACCATTTCATCTTGAGCTTACTTTGGGGAGACCAAATTAGCATGCTGTAACTTGAAGTGTTTGGTGAGCGGAGTTTTGCTCGTACCCTGCAGCAGTCCTGCCTCTGTTTCCTCGGCCGTTGCACGTCTGCCATGTCTTACAGCAGGGAAAATGGGAAATGATGTCAGGGAGTGGATCCCAAGAGCAGGCATGAGAATCCCTGGTTTAGGGAAATGCTTAAATCAGTGGTGATGTGTCATTTTAACGTGATGTTTGTGGATGTGTTGATGTATTGATACTCCTTTTTTGACATGATTATCACATTAATCAGTAATGTCAACTTACTAATGAGCTATTAAAATCAGACAGGTGTGAATGCAAATGATAGTCATAATGATGGCTGAAGTACATCACCTTGTCAACACAGCAATACAGTACTTTGTACAAACATTTTTCATATTTTATTTTATAATTGCAGAAGGTGTAATATTCTGTCACAAATGGAAATTAAATTCTGACATAATTAAAACCAGTACTGTAGCACTGCATGTTCTGAAACTGTATACTGTGTCTTGTCAGTTTAAATTGTTCAATTCTTACTCCTTAAAGAGAATAGGTGTATGTATTGATATATTCATTTGGTAGACTTGTTTCTGCCTGATGAAGGTTATCTCTTGTTTTTGAAGGTTATTTACATAGTCCTTGCTGCCACCACATAGCCGTGTGTTTTCAGTCATTTCTAACTGGTGCTTGTTCCTCAAACAACACCCTCTCACTGGGATACTGTAAGATTTGTCTAAATTGGACTGTGCACATCATCTTAATCTCAACTCTGTCCCCACCCTAACACCCCATTTTGTGAACCCTTCGTTTTAGCCATGGATTGCATTTAATGTAGCTTGGCCTCATAGTGTAAAAATGCCCAAAAAAACCCCTTCGGAAACGTCTAGTGTGATCTAGCCGTTTGCCCTAGGGTAATAGTCGGTGTAACAGTGTGCACTTTTCTAATGATGCAGGTGAAGCTACAGTGGGCCCAGGGGACCACAGCTTTTACATTATTGCTAAACAAACTGCTAAGTCTTCATTTAAGCCCAATTGCATACCGTTACGTGAAAAACACAATTGCTCTGCATTATCATTTTGAATATACCTGAGAATCTGAAGCTGGTGTTTCAAATTTAAGATGATTATAATATATATATATATATTGATATATTATAGTCTAATGATGTATAATCATAGCCCTTTCAGATCCAGGAAGTACAGATTTTGTACCCTCTCTTTTCCTATGAGTCAGATGTGACCACAACCTTCCAGATCAATATCCAGGACCAGAAATTGGACCCGAGGTCCAAGTGTGTCAAGTCGGCATTTTAACCAAACAAATGGATTTGCATGGATTTTGTCTTGTCATTTTAAATGCAGTCCTTCTCATATTGTAACTGTTGGACACGTGACGACTGACTGCACTCGTCTTCTGCGATGCGCGTTGGCCTTGTCACTGAACCTTTTTCTGCCTGCTGTGGTCCTGTTGCTGTCTGGCTGGTCGGTCGGTTGGAACGAGAGCTCTTGTAACTTCCACTCTTAATGGGATTGTGAGTGAGCTCTTCAGGACCCTTGAGCAGATGGCACTTTGCATCCTCTGGAGTTCCAGCTGAATCTCAGCAGAAGTACTCAGCACTCCAGCACGGTTTCGGAAATATGCGACATTAATGCTCCGTTTTTCTTTGCGGGTAATTACATATGCCACGCCTGATTGCTCCTGGGTGCCTGTTTGTATGTGGTGTGTGGAATTGATCACTAATATAAAACAAAATGCAAATAAAAATGTCTGATTACAAACAGCTTTTTGTTCTGTATTTTGCAAACACCAAATCCATTTTAAACCTAAAATAAATAGATTATATATAGAGGATGTCAGGGGTGCTTCTAATTGTAACACTTTTACCAATAAGTAAAAAAAGACCTAAGAATTATGTAATCAGTTTTATGTATGACCACTTCCTTTCTGACCTTGCATATAAAATGATCTAGCTTCATAATGAACTATGCACATTTTACAGACAAAACACTGATTTTCAGGCAAGAAAATACATTTTTGGACCAAGTTTATACTTTGATTAGTAGTGATACTATTGAATTATATCATTTGTATTATTTTAAGGAGTAGTCTCGATTAGGTTTAATGTGAGCTATTTCATCTATGCTAATTTCAAACCTCTGTGCTAGCTAAACTGACTGACTGGGGGGAGATTGTCGTACCATCTTTTTAACAAGTTGTTTCTAACCACATATTGATGACAACATTGTTATTTTATCCGCCTTTTCCTCTATACTCCTTTTTTCAGCATTCTAAGAGAGTCAGTGAGAAACTAATGCCTGCACATGTCCTTAAATCTTAAATAAATCAATAAATTGATGTTGGGGATCATTTTTTTTTATTGATTAGCTGTTCTACACAAATCCCTGTGTGAGAATATAACCTAACACAACCTCCTCAATGTAACTTGAATGTTCTGAACTGTAGAATGTCAAGGTATAAACTTTCTAAAGGTTTATAAACTATAAACATTCCCTGACACACTTCAGGTGCAATTACCACCAGAACCCATCCTTATAATACATGTGAAATGCTAAAACCAAAAAAACTGTGAAGTTATGGAAAAAGCCAGAATTGAAACTATGGTAACATCAGTAATGTATTGAATGATGATCTTGTGGAATTTGAAAAGACTGCTTTACCATCCACTGAGCAGGACTGGGGAGGGAGGTCTTTTGGCACGGAGGGACTTTTATTAGCAGATCATCTGGATGGCTCTTTTATCTTTCTCTTCCTGTTTGTAATGGAATGCACAGTGCTGTGATGTTTGCCTTTGTGCCTGCAGACCAGCCAGAGCCATGGTGACACATTCGCCTTGTGTTCTATTGCATTAATAAAACATTGTTGTGAGAAAAAAAAGAATTAGCTCTTCAACTTTCATTTCTTGCATCAACATGCTTTAGCAATATATTAAAGTGACCATTGTTGCTACCTACCTACACACAATGTTACCAGATTTAACAACATTATCAGATACAAGTGCCCTGTTTACTGTGAATAACAGTTCTGCAATGTACCGTATATGCTGTAGGAACAAAGGTTTTGAATTGTGGCTTTAAAATATTGTGCATTAGTAAAAATGGATCTGAAGAAGATTCCAGGGGGTTTCTGCTATGAACTGTAGTAAAGATGGAGAGACGGTCACAACTGCAGTTTCCAGAGAATCAGGATGCTTTAGTCACAGGTCCTTCATCAGCTGTGCACTGTGCACATTGTGAAGCACTTTGCTTTCACAGCTGATGAAGGACCTGTGTACACAATGTCCTATTTCTCTGGAAACCCTGCCTGCTCCACTGCAATCGCATGTGCCATATAAAGGTTACATAAAGTCCTAGTTTACCTTCCCCTTCCAGTTAACCATACTTGCCAATAACAATAGACACAGAATGGATGAAACACCTTGGAGGTCATCACATTGCAGGCATTTCATTATGGTTGTGAAGTATTTACCCTCTTTCTCCAGTTTCATTGAATTACTCCTACGACGGTAACCTCCACACTGACTAAGGCCTTATCAAGCCCCCTGGCATCGTTAATGCACTACACCACTTCCACCCGTCACATGAGACAACATTTCAGCTACTCCCGATGACTGCCTTACTGCAGTTCTTAGCGAATACCCTCTTAATCCAAACTCAACAAATAGCAAAGGGGTTGACTTGCCTTGCGCCTCACAGTGACACAAGTTCACAAGCTTCTGTTGTTTGTATAGTGGTTGACTAATCTTCTGGCCTCTATCTCTACTGGCTTAATATGTGCCTGCCAACCGTGTTTGGCCAAAACAGCCCACAGGTCTGCATATTTCAGCTTCTTTCTTTAAAATGCTTCATCAATTATATTCTCAAATGGAATTCTGAGCTCAACAAAGAATTTGCTCACCCTCTCAATACGACACTATGTCCATCATCGCCATAGTAACTGCAGTACTCAGAGGAAACATCCTCAGTTTTACCACCTACATCCGCCACCAATTTCCTGCCTCACATTTTGTTCCATCTACTGCTGAGTTGTGTCTGACCCCTTACATTGCTGTTCACACGCCTAATAGAGCTGTTCTTGTGTCTGCAATAGATATGACCTCTATGTGACTACTGTTCTATAAACATGCCAAGGAATTAAACACCTGATTATGCTGCTGTGAATAACGCCCCTATGACAGACTTTGCAATCGGTTAAAACGTCAAAGTATCAGCACATAGTTTACATGTGCATCAAGTACACTAGCACATATCAGCCCACATCTTCACACACACCTTGACTAAGGTTTGGGGGGATTTAAGGGACATCACAGATGGTTTGAGTGATAAATTCGATGCAAACTTGGGTCCATCACCCATTTGTCTCACAAGCCTGTCTTTCACTTCTCAACATCTTCCCACTTTGGCCACTGGGCTGGTTTTCCTTGAGGATCTGCAGCTGCACACTTGCATTCCACTTCCTGCTCAAGAATAAAATTTGCCCTCGAGCAGATTCTTCTAAGCAGGCCTCTACTTCAATCATGACTACAATTTTCCTTAGTCAAGTCCCATCCATCACAACGTAGGTCTGGCTGAAGCTTGATGCTGACCCACCTCTCCTGTTTATGTGATCTTATAACTGCAGACTCCCTGCCCTCACTGCTCATTGGTGAGTTATGCTGGATCAGAGAGCCAATGATAGTCAGCTAGGGGCATTTTGCTTGGGGTAGTCACATTACTGAGAGAGGATGAGAGTTTTCTCAGAGTGTTTTGAAAATGGATGTCTGGGTATAAATCAAAAGTTAAAAGTTAGCAGTATCTGTTGATTCATTATTATTCGCAATAGCATGACCAGTGGCAACTTTGGTCATTATTAGTACAATCTTCATGTGTCCTGATTAATGACCTGGTGAGAATGCCCATATCCAGATGTCCCGTATGTGAAAATCATGTTTGTCTCAATCTTGCAAGGCACCAGAAATGTGCGGAAATGGTCATATATGTTCTTTTCCTTTGTCTCTTTTCAAGCATGAAAAAAGCCAAAATAATTTTGCAAACCAAGCTTTACCTGGCTTTTTTGACTTTAGAGATTTGCTGGTATGATGCTTTCTGAAATTTATAAATATTTTGTGATATTAACACATCCTTTCCAAAGACTGGGAACATTTGTTTCACGGTCAACATATATTAGCTCCAAAGTTGTTCGTTCAGACTCACATATATCTGGTTTCAGTATCATTCTTGGGGATTGTTTAGATTACTGTGTTTTACTCTTATTGGCTCAGCAAGAATTATACTACAGTTCCAACTTTGCAATATTATTGTCTGACAAACATTCTGTGAAATAATTTGTATCCTACTCTCCATCTTTATGTGAAAACTTGCTTGATAGATCAGTTTTAAAAAATGTAATTGTTACTTTTGGATGCAGGTGAAAACATTTATCCATGTAAAAATTTTCCCATGTAGTGTAAACTTGACTTGATGTACCACAATTAATTCTTTCGTACTCATTTAAATAATATTAACTTTGTAAGTATTAAACCAAATTCGTGGAGAACTAGGAACTACATAGCAAATATGAAACCAGTGCAGTAATGAAATGACCATTAACTTTTCAAGTAAAAATCACAAATTAAATGCAGCCTGTAAATGCAGCCTTGCTATAGCTATATAATTAGGGGTTGCTACCCTTCAGCGAGCTTTTGCCACCCTATACTATCATTTACTTGGCACCAAGCTATGCATCAACTTTGCATCAGTTTTATAAAAACAAAAAACAAACAAATTAAATGCATTCACCCCTGCCTAGCACCATAACGAAGTTATTTATCCCCTCTAGGTAATGAGTGATCGTTTCCTAGGATTAATCTGCTGCAGTCTTAGGCATTTTACCCCCCTGAATCACAGTATAGCACAGAGGTGCCTGGCAGATAGCCGGAAGGCGCAAAGATAAAGGACTACCCATTGCAGTTTCGCACGAGCATTTCAATTGGCTTTCAGTGGTGAACCTCCAGCGACCACTGCACTCAAGAACACACCCCAGTTCGGGAATGCCTGCTCTCCATTACTTTACCCCATCACCGTTTGAATCTATGAAACTATAACAATGGTGAAAAAACCTGCTAACGGTGAAGTTTGCCACCCTTCGCCAGGGGATAAAAAATTGAAAGTCGGGTTTGTTGGATTCGACCCCGGGGCTGCGGAGACGAACCGAGACGGGGCACTACTCATAGCCGGTTCCGAGACTCCGAAACAAAGCATCATTTTATGTAGACCACGCTCCAGCATATCCGATGGACGAAGGGCTCGTAAAAAAAACGGAGGCTATCGAAAGCTGCAAAATTTTCTTTACAACGCGCTGGAAAGACCCCGGGGCTGGGCGTTCATTTACCATGCATATGTGTAAGTAGCCTACTTGTTCCGCGTTGCCTCTTGGGCTGGTGTTTGTCGCTGCTGTCTGTGAACACCATTGAACATTATTTACCTTGAAGACATGCCGTCATGGTGTATCCAGAATGTTCAAAGTTTTTATAGCTCTACGTTTTGACGCAGAATGCCTTTCCGAGTGTCAGCGTACTTGTAATTTGGGGAGTCGTGGTTATAAGGCTTTATTCCCCTGTTTCTCTGTTTTCTGTCTGTGGAAGAAATGCCGTTTTGATATTTGACGTTATTGCTTGTCTCACCTTAAAGATCCCAAACTGGGCTTCTGAACAAGTAATGACGGCACCTGTGGTATGCTTACATGTGAATGAAAGAAACTGGTTTACTTGTAAGAGATTATGTTGATCGTACTCTAATCAGTAAAGCAAAGCGTATGTTAAGATCGAATGACAGACCTTATGTGCCCGTTATTCTATTCCTAGCCGACAACGAGGTACGTTTACCAGCCTTTCACTGTTTCAGCACTGGTCAGCTCCCTTGCTGCGTCAGGGCTTTCTGTGGGTTCACGTAACGCTGCTTGCAAACACATAAAGAAACAAATTACTCTCACTATCCTGAGCCACATGGCGTTCTGGCTTTCAGTCAGTTACTACACATGCCTGATATTGCGCCGCTTTTTCTGCAGACACTGATACATTTAGTATAACGGTTGCTTATAGTGTGTGTCCTACTTGGAACACAGATGTCTGATAGTGATAGCCTGAGAGTTCTTAATGGAGCATAACAAACAACCACAAATGTAATGGGCTGCCTACATGCATAAACCGAATCTTCTTAGTGGCATCTCAATGGAAATATGACAGAAGGTTTTGCCCCTGTGTAAAAATATTACACTTGCGACATAGGTGAACATTTCTGAATCTGCGGTGCCATCAGGGTTTTGCCTTTCAACCACCTCCCACTGTTAACATTCAATTGTTTACATTTTTCGTACATATTTATTTGTTTGTGTGCTACGTTGTATTTATGATATTGGGTCTCTGCACCTATAGACAATCACTGTGTCAGATGTCCCTAAATCGAGACCTGTCTCCTCTAAATAGGTCAAGACTTTCCAAAGCCATAGGGAAGGGAGCTGAAGCATCTCATAATGGTTCCATTAGCTCCAGTCTCCAAAGTACATTATCTCTCCAAAGAGACTCATATCCAGACCGAAATGATGCAACTGCGTAGGACATCATCAATGGCAAACCGTGCCTGCGCGTATGCCCGGATCATCTCCAGGCTTATTTCATATTGCTCTCTGGGTGTCTCTCCGGATCGCTTTCAATTCCAGGAACTCCATCCCCTATGACCCTACTGTACAGAACCTCTGTGTCTCCGTCGGTTGCATGAGCATGATGAATATATTATTAATCTGTTAAGGACCCTGCTCTGTTTACAGCCATTTGGAAGAGAGAAGTCTGCTGACTTTGAATTCTCACTCTTTTAGGGTTTTTGTTTATTGTTACCCATCCAGTGCTGTTATAGCACTTTGCATGCAGTACTGAATAGAAAACGCCAGCTAAAGAGAACTGATGTGGCGCAGTCCGATATTGTTTCTGTAATATTTCATGGGCTGTTTGGTCTGTGAGCTACAAAACTTTAAGTGCATGTGTATGTGCATGTGAGTAAGAAATACAAGGACGTTCCAAACCACTGCTGTCAGAGTAGAATAAATACGATGTTTTGAATGATGCCGTTAGCACGATGCATTGTGCACTTGTGTTTTCTTGGGCCACTGGACAGTGTTTGATCTTTGGATTATCGGCCCATGATCAGGCTGAATTCTGGAGGGTACTGCTGACTGGGATGGATGGGGAAATGAATTAGTCCTTATTCGCTGCTGAGTCAAAGCTACTACCTTTGAAATCAAGAATATGCTTGGCTGTCATTCCGCTTCACAGCCCTTTTTTTTTGTTTTCGTCTTACAATTTCCAGATTAGTTTGCATCATATGCCAACTTTAATAAATATAAACTGAGCTGAAAGCATCAAGTAGATGGACTTTTTTTATGGAGGCAAATACAAGTGGATTTATTAGCTCATCTTTGGAGGTAGAATAATATAAAACATTTATAGTTATGTGTTGCACACACATGCAAACACACACGTTTATGAGGTCAGGTCACTAATGCAAAAGCTGATTACATATTTGACCCTCAACCAGACTTGTCCAATCACTAACCACTTTCATTATCTTTGCTAACTTTCATTTGATCACTCAACTCTAATCACATGCCTACAGCTTGCAACAACTAAACTCCATAATTCTTCTTGGAATATTCCATTTTTCAAAGGTTAATATAATTTGTGACATCAGATATGACTATTGGGACAGCTGATGTGTGGGAGATGCTACGCTTACTTTGCCGGACATGCACTGTGTTCAGTGTGACAGTTGTGACAATAATTCAGATGCTGTCCTCACAAAGGACATTTTGAGAAGGGAGATTGTGGAGTATAAATAATACCATCAAATCATTTCAGCTTTAAAGTGCATACAGTTTTACCTTTATTATAGAATTAAAATCCCAACACATACAGTGGCTGTGCATGTTTGGATTTGTTTGAATGTTCTCAAGCTTGTCTTCTCCGTGATAAATGGGTGACTGCAGTGAACAGATGGAGGGAAGACTTAGATTTATGAGATGGGTGCTTAGACTAGAAACTGCCGATTAGCACAGACTCAAAGCCCAAGACTGACTAATCAATACAATGTCTAGCGTATATAAAAAACACAGCAATAAAAGAATGTTATGAGCATAGAAAAAGCACACGGTGCAATACAGACAGAAACCCAAACCTGAAACATCCATTAACAATAATGTTCAAACGTGTCTCATATATAATGTTAGTACCACCTTACCCTAAACCATATGTAGGCTTTATTACAATATATGGCTTCTATATGACCACAATATTGACTTCCCTGTGAAGTAAAGACAAATGGGAACATGCACTACTTAGTAAGAGGTTAGTTAACCCAGTTGGTCAGTAGTTGTATGTGCTGAAAGTGAAAACTCTGTATCCATGTACTGTATATATGAGTGTTATTTCACTACCTGTTCATGAATTACTGATCTGCAGTATGCTAAGAACTGACTATTCTGTAATGATTTAGTAATTAGTTTTGAAACTTTGTAGTAAATATGTTTAGTTAATGTTATATACTTACCAAATTAGAAATAAGTATAATAAGAGTAATTTTAGCAGTTGTCCATGGATTACTGCTTAGTGTAATTAATAGCAGTGTTCATAAAAATATGATGATATAGTAATCAAACCACTGTTGTAACTACATGTTTAGAATGTGCATATAAATGTAAGGACACTGCTGGAACTTTAGATGTGTAGATAATAGGTAATTAATTGTTTCATTTGCCATATTCATAAGGATACCAGATTTAGAAATTATTAATTAGCAAGTACTTAATTAAGAATCCATTAACATGTAGTTTACACTTTAGTCATCACACTAGTTTATTTTTATGTTGGGTAATTATATAACTACTGTGTTAACACTTATTCACAACCCATATGTCACAGTTATTGACATGCCTGTATGTTTGATCATCACCCCTTTAACATCACTCTTCCTTTATAATGTTGGAATCTCTTATAATCCTGGATGAGAACATGATAAATTTATCTCAGGCCATTGCTCCATACTAAATCTCCCCAGCTCCAGGAGAGCTCTCAGTGTTTGCTGCCGGTTTCTCTTCCTCAGCCGTCTTCAGTGGGGTTTTGGTCAGGATGCAAGATTCTCTGGTTCTGGTTACCGGTTGTTCAGTTTAGATATAGAGGTACATTTTGGATCATTGTCCTGCTGTCAACCCAGAGGCAGCCAGGTTTTGACCTAAAATCTAGGATCTAATGGAGCCACATAGATCTGAAGAGATCCAGAACTGATCCACAAAGTAACACCAGGTGACAAACGAAGAATCTTCTTAGAAACCTTCCAGATGGTATGTTGGCATGGAATTGTAGTTGTAGAGACCCAAAAAAAGACTCTGTAGGTGAGATAATTCAATAATATTTTGCCTCTCTGCAAATAAATGTGGCATCAAACAAACAAACAAAACAAACAACCCCCAAAAATGCAGGAAAATTCTTTTAATTTAAGGCACATCACATAGCATTAATTAAAAAAAATAAATAAAAAATCAAGGCACATTGGTATGAATCATTTGCTTCCTAGCAACATATTCAACCACTCAGATATGTTTTTTCTTGTTGCTCTCCTGTTGAGTGCCCCCCTTTCCCTTTTACAGAGTTGACTCTTTATTCGACTGAAGAGTTTGTCTGGGTCTCTCTCTGCTCTCTTAAACATGCTGCATTCAGCACCCCATTATAAGCACATTTTCCACCTGCACACACTGTCACACATGCAATTATGCAACATTTATACAGGAGCACAATTTGTCCTGTGCAGTATTCACCCCTGAAACATTTACAGTACATCTGCTATAAAAGAATGAGGTGGAGCAAGATAAAAATATACTTGTCAATTCATTTTTTTGAAAAAAATTAAAAAACAAAAAAAAAAAAAGTCTTTCTCTGAAGGCCTTTGCTACCAGCTTTGAGTCTGGTACACTACCTGTTCTCGAGACTGATCTAACATACACAGATCCTTTGTAGATTGATGTAACAGGGACCCGGATCAGGCAACCAGGGAGAGGTTTGTCACCAACGAGACACATCTATTAAATTGATTTCCTGTTTGCTGTTTCAGCTTTCTGCTGGTGTTCTCCTGTCTTGTCCTCTCCGTGTTTGCTACTATAAAAGAATTCAAAAAAAACTCTGAGAGTGCCTTGTACATTCTGGTGAGTATCTGACAGCATGTCTCTTCTTAAAATGGATCTCTATCCCTGCCAGTATCTTGATTTTTGAGTTCTAGTAGAGTTTGTGGACTCATATTAAATATCACCCTATAATGTCACACCTATTGATCGTAAGTAGATACAATTTGCACATTGTAACAAGCTGCAATGGCTGGGATATTGTGTTCTCGCTGGTGGGAAATGCTGTGAACATGGATCTCTTTCAGCGCACCCCCCCCCCCCCCCCTCCCTGTCACACACTATCCGTCATGGACCGGTTCATGCAACCTCTCTTAACTTCCCAGTACAGATTGTGTATCGCTTCTGTTCTCAAAAAGAACACAAGATCCCTAGTCGTTGGTTTCCTGAAATGACTACAAGTTGATATCATTGAGTGCTGTTTTTTCTACACTAACGTCATACATGATGAAATCATACATACAAGTTTCCACAAACATCAAAAAGCCAAGTTGCAATGTACATGCAATGCTATCTTGTAAGCACAACGATTCTACCAAAGTCGGAAATATAACTTGGCTGAATCCAGAAATCTGTTGGCACACGAGGCCACTTTACAGTTAACATATATTTGAGCAACGTCTTGAATTTGGAATGGTTTCATTATCGCTTCACTTCACTTCCTTTGGAATGATCTTTCTCCAGCCACCACTGCATGTCTTTTTCTCTACACTCTAACTATTGTTCTTGTATTATTATCAATAAACAGTGGAGTTTCTCAAAGTTCTCCATGGCATCAATCTCCTACAGGAAATAGTGACCATCGTGGTGTTTGGTGTGGAGTACATCATTCGAATGTGGGCTGCTGGCTGCTGCTGTCGCTACAGAGGATGGAGAGGAAGGTTGAAATTCGCTCGAAAGCCCTTCTGCATTATAGGTAAGGCCAGCTGCCAACAGACATGCTCTTCCCTGCTGTGACGAGGGCAATGTGCCTTGTCTGCATTTTAAGGCGTCATAAATGCACAGAGTGGTCTGGTTCAATCTAAACTGAGCCACTTCAGATGTCAGTTGTCGATGAACTACAGCGGAATAGGTTGTTACTTGTCGTCTATCTCACGCTGAGCGACTGCAGGGGATATGAGTCAGGTGTCATTTCCAAGGATTAATTTCTGTTCTTTACTTATGGAGATGTTGGTCCTCCCAATGCTAATCCCCTCTAGTTCTCCCCCTGGATGAGGACACCTTGTATTTGTTGTGGATATGGTTGTACAAAGTGTGGCAGATGATTTTTAAATGGAATCATTTTCCACAAGTGCTCTCGCCGTGCCATGGCAGTATCTGAGCAGGCCTCCTCCTCTGCAGACATCATGGTGCTGTGCGCCTCCCTGTCCGTGTTGGCCGCCGGCTCACAGGGGAACGTGTTCGCCACATCCGCCATACGAAGCTTGAGGTTCCTCCAGATCCTCCGTATGCTACGCATGGACCGTCGAGCAGGCACATGGAAACTGCTGGGATCTGTGATCTATGCGCACAGCAAGGTGTGTGTGTGTGTGTGTGTGTGTGTGTGTGTGTGTGTGTGTGTGTGTGTGTGTGTGAAAGAGTGGAAACACAACCCTGACTATAATCATGAAAGCATGGAGTAGGAAAGTTTTCGAAGTTTCTAAGCACCACTGATGTGAAGGGTTTTCATCATGTGTGGACTGTCAGAAACAGTCGCACTGTAAAGGATTAATTTTTCTTAGAAACAGTTCTAAAAGTATCTTTGTTTTCTTAACCTTTTGATTCCTAAACCTAAGAGCTTGTTGCTAACCTATGTCTATTTCTAAATGTAGGAGCTCATCACTGCTTGGTACATTGGTTTCCTCTGTCTCATCCTGGCCTCTTTCCTGGTCTACTCAGTGGAGAAGGATGATAACGCGGAAATGTTTGAGACCTATGCTGACGCCCTCTGGTGGGGGTTGGTGAGTAGCGGCAAAAAATATGAGAGCAGCCTCTCTCTCAACAGGCACCTGCCATTAGGCCTCCTAGACTCCTGCCTACAACTACTTTTACTGATGCACATCTGACTCTTGGTCTTCTGTCATCTGGATGGTTGGATGTTGACTGTTGTATGTTGCTTAAGAGCAAGTGATCATGTCACGGTTCATCTTTTGATATTTATCTCTGTGCCTTAGATCACTTTGACCACTATTGGCTATGGGGACAAGTTTCCCATCACATGGTATGGACGTCTGATTGCTGCAACCTTTAGCATGATCGGTGTGGCTTTCTTTGCGCTCCCAGCGGTAAGTTCACAACACAATCTTGCAAAGCTAGGACTTTCGGAGAGAGCTACTACCTTCTCTCTGGAGTCTGACTTACTCCTGCTCTCTGCAACGAAACTCCGTCCTTCGCACCAACACATTTGCTTGTCAGCTCATTCCTGTAATCAACTCATCTTCCGCACCCCCATCCCTCTAACCCCCCCACCCCACCCCACCTCTCTCTCTTTCTCACAGGGTATTCTAGGATCAGGGTTTGCCTTGAAGGTGCAGGAGCAGCACAGGCAGAAGCACTTTGAGAAGCGACGGAACCCTGCTGCAAGCCTTATTCAGGTGCATCGACGCTCTGTTCTGCAAACACATGGGCACATCCACAATGAGCTTTCTCTTCTGTGAGCTTAGTTTCGCGTTGGGACACGGAAAATGTGCAATTACAGGAGAGAATAAAAAAAGTTAAAATGAGGTTCTTCAGTGTGCAAACACCGGTAAAAGCATCCTTCACTCAACACTGGAAGTAATAACTATGAGCTAATATAAGTTACTAATTACGCTAACTTAAATTTGTTTTCATATTTCCTATTTTGGAATGGGACTGTTTTAAGGTAAAGTGTAAATTTCAGTGGATGTTTGATGGCCCAAGTGTTGTAGGAACGTGACACACAGCCATTTATTGCAAATGAAAGTAAAACACTTACAATAACACAGACAACAAGCAATATGGCATTCACGTGAGTAGATTACTGAATACTGCAGACAAATAACACACAAGGAACAAACCAGGACTGGTGACCAATCAACACACTACAAACACACTACAAACACAGGTTTAAATACATACATAAACGAGGTGGATGAACAGGGTGGAGGTAGAACTAGTGATTGGCTAACAAGGGGTGTAATTACAAACAAGGGACAAACACATGGTGTAGAGCCAAAGGAAAAACAACAAGACCAGCACATGGTGGCCGTGCCATGTGATCAGTGGGCTAAAGAACGTGCGGTTTATATCACTTACAAGTTTTCTGTAGTGTTTCATTTTTCATATTCTACATATCCTTGGAAATTAAGTGAATTTCCATCTTCTGCTGAGACTTCTGAGCCAGGTTACATCTGTGTTTCATCACCAGACTGCCTGGAGATTTTATGCAACGAACCTCTCACGAACCGATCTGGTGTCAACCTGGGCATTCTATGAAGAAACTATTTCAATCCCACTCTACAGGTGCAGTGCTGTTATGAATATTGCTTTATGAATATTGATAATGTATGCTGTCAGCATATGCAAACATCTGTGATTTAGTTAAAGTTGCACAAGCTTTCTTTGGAATCATTCTAAACAATTATGACTGTATATGAGCAAAATACCTAGTGTGCTGGTATAATTTAAACCCAACCCCTGAATCTCTAAGCACTTTAAGGCCTAAGAGCCATTTAAGACTCATTCGGAAAAAACAAAATCATTCTGCCTGACTTTGTGTCTGTTCTTGAAAATGTGATGGAGAGCTCTGCAAACTGCAAATTCACATCTAGCTCTGAAAGAGCCCTCACTCCCAAAAACCTCACCTGGGCCAATTCTCCTTTTAGTTAATTAAAGTCCCTCTGGAGCGATTGCTTCAGTTGTCAGAAATACCTATAAATATATAAAATATATTTCTATTATTTATATTTTACCATATAATAATAAACTTTGTATCGTACCTTTAATGTACATAATGCAGTTTTAAAAAGTTCACAGAGGGTAAAAAAGTAAATTTAACCGTACATAATAAAATAAGATCATGCAAACATTAAAGCAGTGAGAGACACTCCATAAAATAAGAAAAAAATGAAACTAATATGTTTTATGTGCTAGTTCAGCCAATCAGATTTTAGGACCATAATTGTGACGTTGTAAAATGTACACACAAATGTGTACACACCTATGACTCAATAACTGGATTCTGTAATAATGCACAAGGGTTTAAAAAAAAATAAAACCAAAAACAAAAAGCATACTTTGTTGCAGCTCATAAAAATTTCCATGGCTGAGGGCTTTGCGTTGTACTTACAACGCCTTTACTCGTGATAAAATTGCTGTAACACATGGCCTCTCGAGACAAACTTCTTTAGTAATACTTTATAGCATTACTGAGACTGCAAGAGGAGTGATTCCAGAATGGTGTATAATGTGTTTTTTCTTACATCGTTCTTGTTCGTTTCTGTTCTTTCTTTTTACGTTATTAAATGAGTCACTGTCACTCTACATCAGTGGTCAGAAATATGCTCTTCATTTATTTTTACAGCTAGTTTGAATAAATGAAAAATACATTTGTGAATCTACTGATGTAAAGATCCCGCTGCTGTGTTTTGAACAGTGCATCAATCACTTTTATTGGCAACCCAGAAAAGAACTAATTATTGTAGTCAAGTAATGAGAAAATGAAAAGCATGTTGCAACTTCCTAGCATGCAGTCTGATATTTGATCTAACCCAAGACATGTTTCTCGACAAGGAAGATCAGTTGATGGTACTGCCCTTTAAAACGTATCAAAATCAAAGTACACCCATATTCCTCATTGGGCATACCATCTCATAATCCTTTTTATCATTGTTCCCAACAAGAATTTCTTTCTCAGAATCATATCATCTTCATCTTCAGAATTGTATCCTTAGGTACAACATACAGTCAGTCAGAGGATCTAACGTAATGTCTATCGACATTATGAAAATCAACATCAAATTTTTTTATAATTTGAAAGACATATAGAAACAAAAAGAACCAAGTATGGAATCCTGTGGAAGACCCTAAAGAATTTCATACTGTTTAGTAAGAGTGACAAATCCTCTATACACCTGTTTCCTCAGGTTAATTCCTCCTCTCAATCAGCTAGACCTCATGCGCAGTCTGAAGGGCAAATCAGGATTCAAGTTGGAGAGGCATGTTTTCCCCGTTTTTTTTTTACATCAGGATGAACTTATTGAAATTTCTGAATGTCCTGCGGTAATCCATGAACTGCAGCCATACCTGTACAATTAAGATTTTTATTTTGGTTTGGTTTGGTCACAATTATTGAAAATCTGATCTCTTTTTCGAATTTGATATTTTCTATGTATCTTTATTAATGCTGATGAATATTTCATTATGCTAATGTCCCTCTTTGTTTTCATTTTATTTAAATAAAGGAAGGACAGTCAGCCTGAACCTTCTCCCAGGTTGGTTAAATCACTGTTCCTTTCATGAATTTTTGGACTACAATTCATAGCGGCTCCTCATATCAAAACTCATGATCCTAGAACTTAAGAATGCCATAGTTTGCACCATCATTTCATCATTTCTCCCCCTTTAAATATCTCATTATTCAAAAGTGGTTTAGTAGCACTTTATATTACAGTATTACTTCCAGTATTTACAAGGTATTGATTTAGATTTTGAAGCACTTTCAACACCTTAAATTCCTGGCAAATTAGTGATCCAAATATTTAAAATTGTCTGCGTTGACAAGTGAATACCCTGTGAAATACTTAATATTCTTTGTACTGTAAAATCAAGTGCACGTCCTAAACCTAACTGTGTTTCCAATTTTCACCCTTATTTGGAATCTTTCATATAAAAAATGGACTTTCTACCTAATGGACTTTCTATTAATGGCCGCCACCATTTTGATTATTCCTTGTACAATCTTTTATCTCTTTCACCATCCACCAAACCACACTTGCAGTAGTGTGATTTCACACAAAGACAGCCCCTGTGGGTGTTGTCCAGGAAGCCATAGGTACCGTTGCACACAGATATTAACATCTGCATGATCAGAGTAATGCTGTTTCCCCTGTCTATGATTTCTCATTTCTGTCCCTCTTTCTGAATATGTTTATTTGAACTGCCTCTTAGTAGTGTTGAGTGTCCCCCCTTCAACTACATATACTGTGCTAATAAAATACACTTCCATCCAGTTTGTGTCTGTTAGGACAAGATGGCCCATGTGTAAAATGTTATCACTAATAAGCAATTAACTAATCATAAGGCAGAAAATTGTTTTGTTTAAAGCCAAAACCTGCACTAAAATAGCAGCATTTGGGTTTAAGAGTTAATTGAGAATTAAGTTAATTAATTGAAATTTTTCTAAACTTGTTTGTGTGTCAGCAGCAGCATTTGGAGACCCTATGCAAATCATTTTAACAATATGACTTACATAGTTTTTGAAGAGACTTAATATATGTTCTTTCACATGTGAGTATTTATCACATACTGGTTTTCAAACTTGATCATTTTGCACTTGATCAGTTTATTAGATGCATATTTCACACCAGCAAATAAAACATATGATACAATTTTTAAAATCTTTATGGCGAGCCTATATTTTTATGCAATCTACATCAATCTATATAATATTTTTCAATGAAAAGTAGAGCTTGCACTGTTGGTACCCTTTCAGCATGTAGAGCACAACATGCATGACTTCCTCCACTCTCCTGTTCAAATGCACCACCACAAGCTTTGGCTGCATGCAGCACTGCTCTCTCATCAGGAGACTGCATGGAATAACCGTGGAGAAGTGCCGTTCTCCTGCTGCTTTCTCGTAAGGTTGGGTGATTTCTGTTTTCAAACAAGACAACAGGACGTGACATCGAAACAACTATACAAGTCCTTCAAAGAATTACGTTGTCGGGATAGAGAAATTAGTGATCACTGCATTTGGAGTTTAACACAATGCGCATCAAAGTTCACACTTTCTCATCAGATGCAGATTTTGCAGATGTATTGCAGATGTAATGCAGATTTAGATGTATTTTCTGAAACTTCTGATATGTAAAGCAAGTCAAGTAAAGCAAACCTAAGTTATTTTTCCATGCAACTACAAAAATATATATAACATTGGTGTAATATTTATCTGTAATGTTGATGAATCTATCATTACACGTTTTATGCTTTAATGCTTTAGAAATCCCACACTTGATCATGTGCATTTTGTAGAGTCTAATAGAATGACCTTATTATATCTTTACTTTTTATTGTTTTTCACACCCCATAATGCTTTCAATACAGCCGTAAGATGAGCATAAAAGAAAAAGTGTTCCACAGCCCCTCTAAGAATGCAGGGGGTAAGGAGACAAAATCACCTGGACCAGAAGACGCGGTAGGGGACAGTCCTAGCAAAGTGCAAAAAAGCTGGAACCTCCTGGAGCGGAAAAACTCCAAACATTCATTCAAGTTCAAAGAAGGTGCCCGCCAAACCAACGAAGGTCAGACATTTCTCTTTTCTTTACACACACTTTCTTTTCTGGACACACACGCACACGTGCACACACATGCAGACGTGTGCGCACGGATAGATGTGTGTGCGCGCACACACACACACATGCAGACGTGTGCGCATGGACAGATGGGTGTGCACACACATATGTCTGTGCACACCAGGGGTGGAAAGTAACAAATTACATTTACTCACGTTACTGTAATTGAGTACTTTTTATGAGTAATTTCTAATTTTCTGAGTAGTTTTTGAAATATGTAATTTTTACTTTTACTCAAGTAAATTTTGATCTAAGTAGTTACATTTGAACCCCCTCACGTTACTGAGTAAAAAAATATTGATGGTGAAAAATTAAATGTGGGCAGAAATTTAAACTTCTGAGTCCCGGAACTGAAAGTCAATTGTGTTGTCAGGGCTGGCTCGGCTGCCGCTCCTCCTAACAACACTAGAGGCACCTGAGTCAGTTCTAGACTCTCCAGGCGCAATCAGCAGTGATCCGTTTTAGCTGTTTCTATGGCTTCGTGAAGCTTAGTGAAACGGATCACTGCTGAATCGTTTTGACTCGCCTTCATGTCCTCAGCCCTTTCTCTGTGATCTCTGGTTGCGTTTCTTGTGTTTAGGTGTCTCACCACCAAATGCTCTCTCTCGCTCTCTCTTATCTCTCTAGTAGATATCTCTCTAAGTAGTATTTTCTACTACTTATTTGAGTAACTATCTCCTGCACTGCTTACTAGCCTACCTCAATTTCCCCCTGCTTTATCTCTTCTTATCCGTTTATTTTGGAAAGAGTTTGTGTTTCGTCGCAGCGTTCTGCCTGCTGCCAGTTACTTCCCCTGGCAACCTAAGTTTCATTTTGTTTTGTTTTCTCTAAGTTGAGTTTTCTCCATGTCTTTTCTGTTGTATTTTTCTCCCCTGTGTTTGCGGTCGAGTTTATTTTCTCGCATTGAGTTTATTCCGCGTCTCGTGTGATTGGTTTTGCTGCTGTGTGTGTGTGTGTGTGTGTGTGTGTGTGTGTGTGTGTGTGTGTGTGTGTGTGTGTCTGTGTGTCTGTGTGTCTGTGTGTGGGTGGACACAATCACACATTTTGCTCTTGTGTTTTGTCGGCACTTGGGTCTACTACTCTCTTTGTTTTGACACGGTGTGTACTTGTTGGTGCACCCGACGTTACATGCATGGCACTTTATGGCACAGGTTGTGATTGTCCTTGTGCTGTGAGGAAGTATGTTCCTGAGCCCAGCTGATCTTTTGCAAGTGTGGATATGCTTTGAAATCCATTTAAAAAACAACTTGTGCTGAATTTGATTCATAACTCATCCTTTTTTGCATTAAATATTATATTGCATTAAATAACTGAAAGTAACTAAGTAACTTGTACTCAAATTACATTTTGAGTACTTTTTCTCGAGATGGGTAAATTTTGAGATGGGCAATTTAACTTTTACTCTGAGTAGAATTTAGGCAAAGTACTTTTACTCAATTACAAATTTTCAGTAGTCTTTCCACCTCTGGTGCACACACAAACACACACACACACACACACACACACACACACACACACACACACACACACACACAGACACACACACACACAGACACTCTCACTCACTCTCTCACTCACCAGCAAGTACACATGCTTCTATTTTATTTGAATTTGGAAGTTCTTGGTGAACAGCTATAACTGCACAAATTCAGTTTCCTAATTTGCCTCCAGAAGTGCTGTTTTTCTCTTTTAAAATAGTGTTCAGCTAAAGGTGTGTTCTCTGCACTGACTGACATTCGTAGATTTAAGCTTTAACACCGATAGATGGATCCGTCGTATATTCATGGTTCCCATGATATAGCTTCTATGTTGAGAATATGAAACTTAACTCCTATCTTTCACTAGGTAGTCCTCTGCATCTTCATGCCATGCTGTGATCAGCTTATATATTTAATTATTTTACCCTGCTCACTGTCACCGCGTTCTTTCTCATTCCTCTTTACGGGAAAAAAAAGTGCTGATTGAGATGCAGGATGAAGACTTCGGAATGAAGAACTCTCCAGGTTAGGCTCCAGATAAAAGCATAAAGATGACACTGCAGTTTTCTGTAAAAACACTTAATTAGAACTATTTATGTCAATGGATTTTACGTCTAATGTTAACAGAATTACGTTGAGGCCATAATTACATAAAAACGAATAGCTTAAAAAATTTCCCCCCTGCGTGTCTAAATGGTTCATTCTTGGCAAATCATTTGGCATCATTTAGTCATGTCAGTATGTTTTCCATTCATAAAGAACAACTATAATGCTATATGAGCTCCTTGTGAGTGACATAATAATTTACACTGTTCTTTAATCCATTTTCATCTGCAATCTTTAACCATTTCTTTTACATGTCTTTCTCTCCATATTTCGGCAGCAATTGCGGGGTTGATCAGTAAGACAAATTGCATTTTTTTTAGGGCTGGATGCTTTAACTTCGGGCCACATTGACACACTCTGTGCTAGGAGTAGCTGATAAAGGACAAGTGTGCATGTCTAAAACTGGCTTTGTAAACACTGAATTGCAACTCGCCTTTACCAGCTTGCACTTCACACAACACCCTCTGTCATAAACTTTGCCGACCGTTGTCTTACGAAAACAAGATGACTGAAGTTGCACTCTCGATCCCAGAATATCCGTCATAGTCGTTATTAGTTCAAAAACATCTAAAAACATTGTCTTTTATGGTGCCGATTTAAGGTGTAGTTTCCTTTGATATATCGTGATTAATTTATGGTTTGATTATGACAGAATGTGTTACAAATATATATTTTGCCCTTTTCTCCTCACTTTGCGTTAGCTTGCATGAAGACTTTCCTCTGTTTCCAGAGGAAACAGGATTCTGCTTCCAGGATTCCGTTATTTGAGCAAAGACAATGAGCTATCATGTCATTTGAATGGGATTTGTTCTTAGTCCAAGATCTTAATTCATATGACATAAGAATGGCATTAGCTGAACTATGTTCTATCATCTCAACATGCTAGCCAAGGCTAACGTAGCCCTGACTAAATATGCCTGACTAAGCCATCGTTGGAGAGCGTAGTTTAATATTTGATCTTTTCAAGGTAAGTGTTTTGTGCATGGTTAACATTTCCTTATTTGTCTTGGAGAATACTGAGGCATATCTACAGCAACTTGCTAAGACGATTGGACATTGCTGATGAAATCATTTTTACAATATGGAGTTCATTTACTTTTTTTTTTTTTTTTTTTACATTTTACTACATACAAATATTGTGGCTCACTTCACCCTTTAGCACCTATGTATTTTAGAATGTAATATGTGTGAGATTGTTTTAACATGATAACAATTTGCAAGCAAATGATCTTACCTTTACCAACAGAGGAATATGCCTAACTGGCAGGCTCCTGGTCACCCCGTGGAAAGTCTGACAGACATATTCAGAAGATTCTGTTTGAATATATCTCCTTTATCATGACTAGGAATGTAAGAGCATGTGTGGCTTTGTGTATTGTAGAGGCAAGTCTCCCTGAGGAATGTGGAGATGATAAACCCTATGTTTTTCTGCAAGAGCTGTCTCCTGCTTTGAAGGCAACCATAAGATCAATCTGGTAGGCCTCACCCACACTTAAGTTTGCCTTTGTGTAGCATAACTATGAGGGTTTCCCCCTTTGAAATCACTTATGAAATCCCTGGTCTTGTTATGCTAATGCTAACCCTAACCGTAATGTACTTTCACTTGTTTTGCCCCCAGCATCATGCAATTTATGGTGTCTAAGAGGAGGTTTAAAGAGAGCTTGAGGCCTTATGACGTTATGGATGTGATAGAGCAGTATTCTGCAGGCCATATGGACATGTTGGCCCGCATCAAGAACCTGCAGTCCAGGCAAGATTTCCACACAGTCACATCTTTATTGCCTTCCACAGTGTCGTCGACGAAGTTACTCTTGTTGGGGGTGTAAAGCTTCCTGTTGCAGTATTTAAACATAATGCTTTCCTTTCCTGTTGCTAGTGCTGAAATTGGGTATAGTGCCCCCTGGTGGCTACCCTCTGTGAATATTTTATTTTGATTCCAGAACAGTGTGAAATAAAAGCAAATGGCGGCCAAGCTACTTCATACCCATGACACAATAAGCTGTCTCTGATGACACATTATCACCGAGTTGCCATGTGCCACCCTCCACAACAAGGGCGTTTCACTTCCCACCACTGTTTTGCCTTTTCATGTTTTTCTCACATTCCAAAGTTCTAATGTGAGTCAAGAATCATGTTTCACCTCAAATAAGACCCATATATGTTGTGAAATGAAGTCACATCCACACATATAAAATATATTCCAACGACAAATAGCCATTGCCTGTGCGTCACGACAGATGTGTGTATGGAATATATTCTGACTTATTTGTCTTTGGTTCTCAGTGAAACACTGGGATTGGTGTCCATGTGTTGCTTCATGATGCTTTGGCCCATGTCTCCTCTATGTACTCTGCCAGGATAGATTTGATTTTGGGCCCCCCTGCCCCTTCGACCCCTCGCCATAAGAAGTACGTGATCAAAAGGGCAGAAATGGTTTACCAATACTAACTGGGCTTATTATTGAACAGCATTGCATAATACTTAGATAACTTAAGCTTTCCGTGCAAATTAAACCATATAGCAAACGTGAAGGTGTTCCTCAAGGCTCAGTAATAGCCACGGATGTTTTCCCATTTATTAGACTGCATGTAGATCAGGACACTGGCCTTTGATCGTGTTGATCACTGTCAGTGGATGAATGTAGTTCACAGTGTGCATGCTACTGTTAAGAAGAGCTGCCTAGCAGTTTAAAATGCTGTCCAATAATTCACCATACCCAAAAGTGGACCTGGACTCTGACTGTACTGGGGGGACTAATACATTTGTGCATGCCATTCTTGCATTTGAAAAGGAAAAGAATGAGACAACCATTAAGTAGAATCAGTGAAGCATGAAGCATCATATGGCATGGTACCAGGTAATACTTGGAGCTTTCTTCATTTCTTCACCCATTTCTCGGGAACATATTCAGTCTTCACTCTGATTTCTAGATGTCATGTTGAACGTGTTGCGAGTGAACACACCTCTCATAACGTACCGTGACTCCATCACTCGGCTGAGACGTGCCGCTCTTTGTTCCGTCCTTTCCCAGCTGTTTGGAGCGCTTTGTTTGTGATGTTGCACAGGGAATTCTTGCGGTACCCTTTGAATCAGGTTTTGTGTGATGCATAAAGATGAAAAGCATGGCTATACACTGCATGCCTCATCTTCTGTTCCAATAACATTAAGACGAAAGTGGTTCGAGTGGGTTTTCTCCTTCTAAACCAGGAGTGATTTATTGAATTTGTGTGTTCTCTTAACCTTTGCATAATTTGTAGTGCTTCTATAATGTTACTTTATTACTATTTGCATACTTGATTTAATTTCTTTTGGGCTTAAACAAATGTTTATACTTACTGCAATTACAGTGCAGGAGTGGCTCTGTATTAAAGAGATGGTTTCTTAAATTATTAGGGTGGACCAGATAGTAGGGAAGGGAACATTGTCTGGGGATAAGGAAATGGCAGATGATTTCAGCATGTTGGGACGATTGCACAAGGTGGAGAAACAGGTAAGAGGCTTTTACTTAATTTATGTTGCCAAAGATTGCAGATAATGCCTCGTTATATCAAAGCATGTTGTATCAGACATGCCTGGAATATGTGAGTTCTTGAGCTCCTCAGGTGGGCGGGATGGATCGTAAACTGGACTTCCTGGTGAACGTCTACACCACACGCTTGGGCATCCCACGCTCCGAAACCGAGGCCTTTTTGGGCTTCAAGATTCCTGAGCCGGCCCCGCCTTACCATAGTCCAGAGGAAAAGAGTGAGAAAGCGCAAGACGACAAAGAAGACAAGACCACGTCTGTGGCGGAGCCCACCTCGGGCCAGTGTCGTCCATCTACCTCCTGGCAACAGCAGCACAGCACGCAGCCTCTCGCTGTGCCCCTGTGGAACAGCAGCCGCGGGGTGTCGCCCGCGGGGACGGACGACCCCTCCCTCTACCGCCTCCCGCCCCCGCCCGGCCTCGACTGCGGGGAGAATGGGCGGGTGCGCCGGCCCAGGCGGCTGAGGCCTCAGCCGGGCATCGAGAGCGACACGTCCGTCTCTATTCCTTCAGTGGACCACGAGGAGCTCGAGCGCTCGTTTAGTGGTTTCAGCATCTCGCAGGCCCGGGAGGAGTACAACCTCCCACCTGTGAGCATGCGCTTCTACAGGGGAGGAGAGGGCATCACGCACACCCCGGTCAGGCCATACCTGGCCGAGGCAGAGTCGGACACAGACTCGGACCTTTATTCGCCAGTAGCTCCATCTATTTCTTTTACTGGGGAGGGAGTCTTTGGAGACAGGAGCTGGTCAGGCCTCAAATAGACTCTGCAGATAAAGCCTTCAAGAGACTATAAACATATTCATATTGTATGTTTCGTATGAGCGCATTATAGTGATTGTGATATTACTAAGACGACAGTCCGGCACAAGAGCAACTTAAAAAAAAAAAAAAAGCAAGTAAACAAACAAAAAAAATTACCAACAGAGAAGCCTTCTCATTCAAGGCGGTGGCCTTCTTCACACACCACAGAAGTTCAAAGGTTAAGTCTGCATGTAGGCAGGTATTGGCATGAATCCCTACACATGAACTCAAGCTGGTCACCTGTTTGTAGTTCCTATAGTTATGGTACCAGCGCTTATGCAATATTAAAAGCACTTTACTTAGTGACCTTAACTACTGAGTGTACATACATAATGACTGTGTGCTTGCTACATGAGACCACCCCCTTTACTTGTATTGACTAGTTAAGGCACTCATGACTGTCACAACCAAAGATACCACGAGAGCCCTTGAAAACCGCGGACACTTCATTCATTATTCTTTTGTTTCATCTGCAATTTTAAATAAGAAATTATTTTTATTGACACATTTAAATTAGTTGTATTTTACATAAATTCAATGATTGTTATTAACATCCGAGTCATGAAACATCACTAGTCACAAAATTGGCTGATTTAATGTCAAGACTGTTGTTGTAAATTCCTTAAAATGGGACTAATATTGCAGTGTGTATTGTTGATGCTGTAGATACACTGGACCAGTATGAAAGAGGGATCACACAGGCCTTTACTTACTAGAGACGTAGCTTGTGTTACCAACAGAAAAAAGCATCATTACTGGTTTAATCCTAATATCCTAAATGTACTTCCCATTGGAAGGCAAAGCTTAGAGGCATAGGAAATGTTAGAGGATTAAGCTGGATTTACAGTAACGCATGACAGCTATGGGTCATGTAGTTTTTTCAGAAATGGAATCTTGCACCAAGGAACCACAACCTTTGCTTCAGTCTAAAAATGGTGCCAATAATGAGACCCACTAATCAAAATAACTGCATGGCATGACTAGAGGCATTTGATTAAATCCACGAAGGTAGCAATAGATGTTGTGCCTATAAAGAAGCAGAAACAGTGAGAAATACATGCTTGCACTGAAATATGTTGTTTTCTTTAAGGCCAGGACTAATGATGAATTGGGAGTATACAGAATAATTGTCAGACGGGTGTCTTATTTTCATCATTTAAAGACACAGCCATAGAGCATGTTGAAACATTGTAATCTGTAAGGAAATAAAGTTGGTCCAATCATAGCGGACTCATCGGATGTTATTTTTCACTAGAATCAACAAGCCACTATTTTATCATGTTTTTTTGCTAAATATTCAAAGAGCATTCCATACCCTTTTTGCTATATGTACATCTACAAGAAAAAATATGTTTTTTCTTCTGTTGATTCTTCTAACTGACTGTGGGTTATGTTTAATCAGTAATCAGCAATAAGGTTTTAATTCAGTGTGTCCAATCCAGAATGTCTGTTGCCCACCAGAATGACACAACACCTACTGTTGTCATCAGGCCCAGTGCGAAAGCTGATTTCAGCACAGCAAGACACTATATTGGAAGGACACAGACAAAGAGAAAAGATTTTCAGGAGATAATGAACAATCAAATTATTTCAAATGTAATTAAATACTGCATGGTTCAGCTCATCTAGTTAACAGTGGAAAAAGTCCCTACAGGAAATGGCCCGCAGACTTTAAACACTTTGAAATCACTGAAGCTCTCTGCATTTCCTGTGTAGCCTAACTCTCTTTATCATGTGTAAAATCGCAACAAATGCATTTATGGGTATTGTCAAACACTTTCAGCACACTGACCATGCATGAAAATATCAAATATAACGATAAAAATGTGTTCAATGTTTATTGTTTACACTGTGACCATGCACGGTTGCCAACAACAAGAAGATTCTTTTTTTCTTTTTTTTTTCTGACTTACCACATTTCTCGTCGGCCGCGTCTTCAGCGCTGGGCTTACATGTTCTTGCTCTTTTGGTCGAGCCTTTGACTTTTTGTGATCGAAAAGCTTCTGTGGCTCATCTGACTCACTGTGGTCCTACAAGACACACGGTACTATGAACCTGCCGCCATGTTGTGAGTATTCTCCAAGGCTCCATTACAGGTGATGGTGGGCTTACCTCAGGTTTCACTGTAGTAACAGGTGTGTGTGGCTCCTTCTCCTGCTCCTCTTCACTACTACTGGGTGAGTATGATTATATTATGCAAGGCTAATGGGTTAGACATTCATTACCACACAAATATGAGCTGAATAACAGGTGGTTTGAGATCAATGAGGTCATTCACCTTTCCGAATCCTCTTCATAATCAGAAAGTTCATGATCCAAGCAAAACGTGACTTTATGATTCCTGCCTTTAGGGGTAGAAGACAAAAATGTTATTTGAGATTCAAAATTCAGAAATAAACATAATTGTGATACACTGGAGTACTCACCCACTTCATTCTGTGTCTCAGTCTGGTCACCATAGAAATGGAAAAATGCCTCAATTCTGGGTTTCTCCTTCTCCCAGTCCCGGTCATTGTTTTCCCCATCTTCACAGTCTAACTCCTCCAGGGCTTCTATCTCTTCCAGTTTTGTTTCTTCATTCAAATTCACCTCAGGTAGCTCCCCATCAGTCAAGTTCCAGTTATACTCATCTAATTCTAGGTTTCCATCACCCATCAGTACTGTGGACCAAAAAGCTTCAGGTATTAAGGTGTTAGTGTCTCTAATGTTGTCTGTAACCTGTGAAAGTGACTGTCCATGTTCTTTAATGGCTGAACCCAATTGGGCTATTTGAAAGTTGGGGTTCAACACAGTGGGTTGTTCATTAGCTTTCTTGTGACAGTATTCTCCATATAAGAGAGAGGTCTTGCTTGTGGAGGTTCTTTCCTTGGCCTCACTATAGATGAGCTTCTCCAGATGACTTCCATTTATATCATCCTTATCTGTCTCTGTGTAATTAATATTATTATCAATCATTACCATGTCCTCTGTGAAGTTATTATGCTGTGTAACACTTTCCCATTTCTCCTTCTCAGATGAGAAAAAACTAGTTTCCTCTTGACTTGTGCTGTGGTCATCATTACTGATGTCACTGTCATAGCCTGGTTGATCATTAACATCTCTTTCATCTCCAGAGTCCTCTTTATACCTGATGTATTTATACTCCTCTATTGGAATTTCTTCGAGGTTATCTTCATTTGCATTTGCCCACTGTAAAGGCACATTAATGTCTGCCATATTTGATAACTGATCGATCTCTAGTTTAGTAATCTCAGCATTTGTTTCTATGGCAGGACAATTAATCTTTCTAGCTCTCTCTTGAAAGTTCCCTTCTTCTGCCCAGGATGAATCTTTGATCACATGTGCAGAGTTAAAGTGATTGTCGCAGAAACTGTTGTCTAATGGGATGGACAGCTGGTCCCTACCATTTTCCGCACATCTCTCAGTTTCACTTTGAAACAAATCTGAGGGATAATCTGCAAGACTTTCCTCCACCTGTTCTTGGTCCTCCTCTGTAAACTCCCTCAGATCAAGACTTTGCTCCACCTGGTCTTGGTCTTCCTCCTTAAACTCCCTCAGATCAAAACTTTCCTTCACCTGATCTTGGTCCTCATCCATAAACTCCCTCAAATTAAGACTTTGCTCAACCTGTTCTTGGTCCTCCTCCTTAAGCTCCCTCAGATCAAGACTTTCCTCCACTTGTTCTTGGTCGTCCTTCATAAACTCCCTCAGATCAAGACTTTCCTCCACCTGTTCTTGGTCATCCTCCGTAAACTCCCTCAAATTAAGACTTTGCTCCACCTGTTCTTGGTCATCCTCCGTAAACTCCCTCAAATTAAGACTTTGCTCCACCTGTTCTTGGTCATCCTCCGTAAACTCCCTCAAATTAAGACTTTGCTCCACCTGTTCTTGGTCATCCTCCGTAAACTCCCTCAAATTAAGACTTTGCTCCACCTGTTCTTGGTCGTCCTCCATAAACTCCTTTAGATCAAGACTTTCCTCCACCTGTTCTTGGTCGTCCTTCATAAACTCCCTCAAATTAAGACTTTGCTCCACCTGTTCTTGGTCATCCTCCATAAACTCCCTCCGATCAAGACTTTCCTCCACCTGTTCTTGGTCCTCCTCTGTAAATTCTCTCCGATCAAGACTTTCCTGCACCTGTTCTTGGTCCTCCTCCGTAAACTCCCTCAGATCAACACTTTCCTCCACCTGTTCTTGGTCCCCCTCCGTAAACTCCCTCAGATCAAGACTTTCCTCCATTTGTTCTTGGTAATCCTCCATAAACTCCCTCAGGTCATGTCCGACATGGTAGCCAGCAACAAAAAGTTTGTCTTGGCTGCCATCAGGTTTCCAATGGGACGTTTGATCTTCTGCATTGCAGCTGTCTGACTCTTCTCCATCTGACACTGATGACCTCTTCCGCATCATCTGAGTCCTACTAGACACTGGATATGATGATGCTTGTTCCATGAATGGCTGACATTCTGTGTTAGATACTTCTTGACCCTCGGGAGATCCAAATGGATGTTTCGTAGTTCTCTCCTCTCTGAACTTCTCTTCTCTCTGCGTGTTAACATCAGCCACAACGCCTGCTTCTGAGTTACCTTTCCTGCTTTCTTCTTCTCCAGTGAACTCTTCATATGTCTGATTCAGTTGTTGTGTTTCCATTATTGTTTGTTTTAAATCCTGTTCAAAATCTACTCCACGTGGCAAATAAAGTGTAGATCCTGTTTTATCAGACAGATTACATAATGCACTCTTTTCAACGTTATCAGGACTGTCTGCATTTTCTTCCTGTTTATAAACATCAGTAAGTGTCTTGTTTGAACCTTGGGCAGATGTGGCCCAGAGTTTTCTGATCTCTTTCAGGTCCTCGTCCATGACGAGTTGTGTTTGTGCTGTATTATTGCCATCATCAAACTGTAGATCTTCAAAATCTATATCAACTTCTACAGGAACGCACAAAAAAAGAGCGGTATTACAATCAGGTTATTACTGTCATCTTAAGATAAAAAACCCTTGCATATTTTTTTTGTCAACCTCTCCCAAACTATCCAACAGCAGATAAAAAGGAAGAGAATAACTAACCTGAAAATGCATCCTTCAGCAAATCAGCAATATTCTCCATCCTGTTTAGTAGTAATTGCAATTTGTGACAAAATGTCTTTTTGCTCTCATTTGGTAATTTTTCAAAGGAATGAGTAGATGTTTGAAAAATGAAAAAGCCAGCAGGCTCCTACACGTACTTCTTTGTCTCAAAGTCACTTCCTGTTAAAATTAGAACATGAAAAGCTTTAGCATATCTGCCCCCACTCTTCCTGAAAACTTTAGACTGTAACAATACTTAGAATTAAATACTTAGGTAGAAATATTGACAAATTGAAAAATCCTCTCAGAATAAATACTCACAATGAATTTGCCTGCTTTGCCTTTGCAGCCTCAATAAAAACACACCTCCACTGGCGTTGTGCAACTTGTGCAACTGAGAACCCATGAACAAGTACATCCTCTCCTATTACCAAGAAGAGTTTCATTTACATGCTGCCACAAACATTGATGTGTACAAGCCAGTACGTTTGCATAATTTAATTCATTGTGGGTTGATGGTGAACTTTGTATTCTATAGTATACACATTATATAGTTTACATTTATACAAGTATAGTTTACACATTTTGATGATTACTGAGAAATGTTCTGTAGTCTATCATGTAAAATAAATAAATAAATAAAACAGGCTTTTATACAGAACAACTTGCTCCTGATAAGATGCTTTGGTTCCATCCGATGTATATCAGAGAATGAAAATTGTCACAGTTAAACTCTATCTTAGTGTGCATCGTAACATTATAAACCAACACACACAAAGAAAATCAATAAATACACCAATAAATAAAAAACATATTTTATTTGAAAGTTATCTTTAAGAAACACATTTGCAATAGCTACGCTGTGATGCTTTATTGCAGTGTGTACAATTTGGTTCCAGTTCTGACACACTTTTAAAATTCTTGTCATGTCAGAGCTCATTGTGGAGGAAATGTTGTCGGTTTGCCTTTAGGTCAACCTCTACTGGATAGTGGTCACTTACATCCAAGGCCTAAAACAAAAGAATAACCAAATCAATTTTAATCAATAGCCTCTTTTTTGCAATCTGTAAACTATTGGTTACCTCTTGCTCAGTTAAATGGAACTCTTTTCTGAAGTTGAAGGGCTGAGCGGATTCCGTCACAATCCCTGACATCAGTTCTCTGCCATGTACAATTATCCTGAAGTGAAACAGGATAATATGAACATTTCTCCTCACATCACTTCTATATATGTGACTTATATATTATATATATGTGACTTAAGTTAGAAAGTACAGTAAGAAATGCTGACTAATTATTGTAATTACAATGTGTCTGTGTGATCATGACACACAAGAGAAAATTGCATCAAGCTTAAAGGTAAAAAATACATAAATAATCAAAAACATTGGCAACATAATATATCTAAACAGAATGTGAACAGTGTGTGTATGTATGTGAGAGTGCATGTATATGCGTGTTTTGTGGTATTTGATGAAGACCTGTCATAAGCACAGTGTGTTGTATCACGGACTGTTGTGTCCTGTTCATCTGTGATGAGCCAGTGGAATTGTGGATCATTCCTGAGTCGTAGGTTCTTTAAACCTTTAACGGTGACATAGCTGCAGTCAGCATTCAGATCTCCCATGAGCATGATATTCTACACAGAGACATTACAAGAGACATTCACAACAGAGAACTCCAAAAACTGAATATTTTTGAATGAGAGATTGATGAACCTCAGTTTTCCACTTTTTCATGACAACTTGAAAGACTCCAAAAAGTTCCTCCATCTCTTTCATGGTTTGCTTAGGACTGGTATGATGGCCAATAATAGCAAAATCTTTCACAGCTGAAGAAAGAAAGGTGCCATTAAATATCATATTATAACAGTAATGTTAAGCTACATTTACGGGGCATAATAATAGAAAAGGTAAACACAGGTTTATCCGCTCTTTTCATACCATTACTGTCTTTGCTGAAGCCGTTGTATCTGTCACGACTCACGCTACAGCCCCGAACCCCTCCCTTTGGCCGTGTGTTTGTGTCGTCTCCGTTTGGCTATGTCCATATGTGTACTTCCGTGGGTGTGGGTTTGTGTGAGTATGTTCAACGGTCTCACCTGTGGCTCGTCTCCTCATCACTCGGGGTTAGCATTGTTCGTCTATTTAATGTGCTTTCACGCAGCGTCCTGTGCTCGTCTTTGTCTGAGTCTGTTACGTGTATGTTTAAATGGTGTCACTGTGCGTGTTAGTGCTATTTGTAGTCACTATTGAAGAACTTCCATGTGAAACCTGCAAGTCGTCTCTGCATCATCCAGTCCCTCGCACACGTCACAGTATCTTATAGCTTAGCTCAGTAGGCCAATATTTCTTGCTCCACTACAAACACCAGCTGTTTATTTGTATCTACATTGCTCAGGCCTAAAAATATGCGAATGTAAACAACTCCATATCAAACTCTGAAGTGTGAGCGAAACACAATTTTTAAAATAAAAATGGTACTGTTGGTACTGTTGTTGAGATGGCCGTGATGAGATTTTCTACAGGTCTTACAGGTTGTGGGGGAATGGACTCGTATGACAAGGGCTTGTCTGGAGAACATTTCCATGTCATTCGTCTCTCTCAGATCAGGATAATATAATTGCTCTTGCACCTGTAGCACATCTTTCCTGAAACCACAGCACAATTAAATGACATGTAAATACTACTGAGTGTTTATAGATTCTGCAAGTTTGCCAATGACTGGACAATGCAGATGATACCAGTATCATTATTCCATGGCACATATTTATGGTACCTGTAAATATACACGTATTGTTCTTTGTATGTCGACTTTCCCAGTCTTTTGCTCTCTAAATGAGAGTACACATGAGATTTGTCAAACCTATGTGGAGTGACGGCGTAAAAAGAGAGGATATCATGAATTCAGTGTGGGACTTTCACATATGACGTGCCTACTGAGGAGAAACAGCACTTGTACCTGCTGAGCATCAACATCAAGGCAGGGACGGCTTCACCTTTGCAGTCTCTCACCTCCTGAATCAAACTCAAGTCACAGCGAGAAATGATCTGAAAATTATTTTCATATTAACATATAAAAAAACGATAGGGGCGTCATAATTGGTGGCATTGTGTGTGTCCTGTGAACGATGATTGAACCTTGCTAAAATATTGTCAGCCTTGCTTTACCTTCACCAAAATCACCATAACTTTTTTGTTGTTGGCTTTTGCTTTCCCAAAATTCTTGATATTGAAGGAACAAATTTTCAGGGAGAATACTGCAGCTATCAGATCAACTCCCAGTAAGCAAATCAGCAGGACAGCTGATCTCATGTTCACAGCACCTTGTAGAAAAAAGTGAAACATTAGCAGTATTGCCCATTATTTACTGAGTAAAACACAGCGCTGTACTGAAGCACATAGGTTTGTCTCTGGCTGTGCTGTTGTTTACATAATGGTGGATGACAGAATTAGTGCTTTGTAACCACCGTGTTGCTACAGTTTTGTCTAGTGTTGCACTTCCATGTTGACAATCAGCTATTTGTACATGATAAAACGACAACCGTACATGTTAAACTAAAATGCTACCATAGCTACATTCATGTTAAAGAAATGGAACACTTACCCCAAGTGACCAATTCCCAATTGTAATGGTTGTGTTGTTAAAGTCCATGTCTTTAATGGCTCTGGGTATCTTTAGATCAGGGTAGGAAATATGGTGAAAGCCACAGAGGCTTGTGGGAGGAGCCTCGTGCATTTGTGCATGAGTCCCTTTCAAAATGAGCTGTGTCAGTTATCCACTTCAGCACAGATCAATCTGGAGAGCTGCAGAGAGTGACCTACTGTGACCATATGAGGCCTCAATGACCATTCAGGACCACTAGGTGCCCATTATCTCTTTTAGTGAATGAGATATTTTTGTTCAGTTAAGACCTTTGAATCTAAAATGAAGCAATAAATGTAGACGTGAATGCATTCCTTTTATTGTGAGGATTCTGTTTATATTCTGTCAGAAAATATCATTTGATCAACCAGTCTGTACAGACTTACTCTGTATATTTACACATTACAGTGGAAAAACACACTTTTTAGAATTTGTTTATTTTTGTATCTAAATAATTTAATTCTAGATTTGTGTTTTTGGGTAAAGATAAAAAGAAAAATTGAAGGTAGTCTTTATAAGTAAACATATATAGGGTACATAATTGACATCACTGTAACACCTGAGAGAAATAACAACTGAAAACAACTGGCGGTTTTCAGACCAAACTTACTTTGATTGTTAAATGTGAACTGTGAAAGCCTTTATAATCTAGTGTACATACTACATACACTGTACAATGCATGCACTTATCATGGGATCATATTATAATAAATACATGATATTCAACAAATATTGACATTAGTGGATGTAATGATGTCTCTCTTTGTGATGTAATATATCACACAGATGTCAGATGGGTCTGAAGCTGATTGCATTTTGTGCAGAAGCCCACAGCACGAGGTAGTCTTCCACTCTCTCCTCAACTACTGAGTAAAAGTCCCAGAGCTGCTCCCTGATTGGTGGATAGCAAATCCAGATGGCAGCCATTAGCACAATCAGTAACAGCATGAGGAAGAGAGACAGGCAGACACATGGGCCACAAGAGCGTCTCTGGGAATAGAGAGGAAAAAGATTTGCTCCATTATCATCAATAGAGGAATGATCACGAAATCTTATTTTCAAGGTCAATAAACAAGTTACTATTAAAGTATGTTAATCTGTCATAATAATTCAATATGTAAAAGGTCACGTGTTTGTGAAGATGACTGTAAATAGTCTTCTTGAAGTGAAAAAAAAATTTAAAGTGACAAAAACAGCAACTTCAATGAATTATCATGTTTAGATTTAGCATAGAATTATATTCAAGTCTGAACATGCTATTTATGCTATGAAGTCTATCTTTGCTCTGATTGGCTATCAGGTTGCTACCTTGCTTCGGCCACTGTTCTTGCGAGCGCTCAGCGTGTTCAGCTCTTCTCGACACTGGGCAAGACGGCTCCGGAAACTATAGCACTCCTGCTCCAGGGTCTCCAGCTCAGCCTTCAGCTCCACGCACTAGCATGACAACCAGGTTACCAAGACAACAGGCCTGTCACTGGTTGTCATTAAAAGGCTGTGTTTTCAGATCCAGTCAATGGGGTTCACATTTTGGCTCTATCCCAGCATGCAATGCGTCTGAGCCAATCAATCATAAGTGTTGAAGACTTAACACAGTCGTGCTGGGAGCTGGGACATGAACTGCTCGAGGGGCCCCACAACTGGACTGGGAAATACTGATGTAAGGCGTAAAGCTGAAGGCACTATTTTAGCAAATCATCAGCTTAACAGAATGTACTGGGGTATTCGGGATATGATGGTTGGTTAGTTTAAGGGTTCCTTACCTCATTCTCCTTCAAACTCAGCCTCCGCTCAGCCAACCTCAGTTGTTCAGCTATGTGGTTATCGGTCTTGGTAAGATGCTCCCCCACATCTCGCTGCTGGTGTGCTTCTGTGTTATTATTCCACGACACACGACTTTGCACTGTAAGGATTAAACAACAACAAACCTGTATGTTTTTGCTATTTTTATTGACTATTTGTTATTGCTCATGAATCTGGCAACCCGTATTGGCAAGACAGAACAAATGAACTCCTTCAAAAAGCCAAACATCAGTATGGCAAGACAAAGTCAGAAGTGTACCAGCGAGCTGTTCTAACTCTTCTGTCAAGGTTTGGTTGTCCTGCTCCAGTAGACTGATGTTGGACCGCAGCTCTGCTCCTTCCAGCTGCAGAGACTCACAAAGGATCCTCAGAGATTCCTCCTGCTCTCTGGAGCGCTACACACAAAGCACACGCACTTACAAGTCTTGTAGGAAATACAGCAGAAATACACCTGGGGGCTTGGGTGGTTTATGGGTGGTGGAATAGCTGAAAGAAAGGCTCTGTGCTCTGTGAAAGGCAGGCCCAATATTTAATCAGTTTAATCTGTTTTATACATATTGTCACTAAAAAGAATACAATTACAAGCAAACATTAGATACAAGATTGACCATTTGCACCAGAGTCTCTGGGTTTTGTTCAGCTTTCTCTCACATAAACCCACCAAAATGAATTCTTGAATTTCCCTTTGGGATCCATAAAGTATCTATCTATCTATCTATCTATCTATCTATCTATCTATCTATCTATCTATCTATCTATCTATCTATCTATCTATCTATCTATCATCCATCCATCCATCCATCCATCCATCCATCCATCCATCCATCCATCCATCCATCCATCCATCCGCAAACTTGACATAACATGATTATCAGTTCTATTACCAAGCTGTCCTATCAGTTCATCTTAACTATTTCTGACATTTTCATATCTGCTATCATTTTATCACTTAACTCTGGGGAGGTCGTACGGCACATTATGCCATGGCGCTTGGCTCTGTGCCACTGTACTCTGAACTCCTGCCTCTCGTGTCTGCGTACCCACCTCGAGCTGACACTGCAGCTGAAGCAGCTGATCGGTGTTCTGGTCGTGGCTCTTTCTCAGCTGGCTGGAGCTCTCCCTCAGCTCCCCGCACAGCGTTCGCCACCGCACTGACTCTGCCTGGGCGGCCTGAAGCGCCTCCTGGTAAATCCAGAGACAGCAAGTTTGGCAGAGGCGTTTGCGGACTGCCCGAGAAATTCATGCAAGTTCTTGAGTTTCCTGTTTTTTAGGGCCTGCGTTTGGGGTCAGTGGTGGGTTTACCTGCAGGTGCTCCATCTTGCTCTGTGCCTCTGTGTTCTTCTCTGTGGCCTTCTGAATGGCCTCCAAGGCCTTATGCTCATACTCCTCCTTCTGCTTCTCCATGTTTAGTATCACCCTCTTCATTCCATCCTGGGGCACCCTCTAAGAACAAATCCACAACCATGAGTTTGGATACCAGTAGGTCATTTTCAGATGGCCACTCAGTGCTGGACTGACATTGTTATCTGACACATGTGTTCAGACATGTTCAGGTATAAAAAAGAAATCTTGAGGTTTTTTTTTTTTTTTCAACTCAAAATGAACTTGAAAAATGTTGAGCTGAACATTCGGACACTAATCTGAAGTTGAAGGATTCTGGTTTTACCTTTGTGTAGATCTGCAGCTGAGCCTCCAGTGCCTTGATCTTGCTCTTCAGCAGATCTTCATCGCAGCGCGTCTGCGGGAGGAAGAGGAAGTGTATGGTGACACAGGCATGGCTACGGCTTCCTCTGAAACACCCAACAAACATGACAGAGCTGCTGCATCTGTTTTTTAATTGCAGAACAGTTTGTCCATAGTTTAGGCTTCCCTGGATAAAGGAGTCAGTGGAGGGTGGTTCCATGTACAGAAACCATATCCTATTCAGGATCATTCATGAGCAAGGATTACATGGCAAACATCTTTCTGTTACAACTACTGAGGAAAATGGATAGGATTATTATACTTTTTTGCTCTTATTTTCTTATGGAAGTAATATACCCCAAAATATGACAAAAGATAATCTGCCTGGGTAACATGCTGCAGTGTTGAAAGCCTTAGTTGATCATTTTAGCATCTCAATTAACATAATCTGAAGATAAAACATGACCATAACACAGTCAGAACACAGTCATAAAACATACTCTCTTTCCGGAGTGAGTTTGTGTGTCTTTCTTGCATTTTTTTAAAAAAAAGCTAACAGCAGCCGGATACTGGCCACCGCAGTACCTTCCTCCTAACCCAAAAACACTTCTGACACAAACCAGGAAAGACAGCAAAATTGTGCAACTTTCATGTCAGTTTTTAGGATATACGAAAATTCCTTTACTTTTTAAATAAACTAAGAATCTTTCTTCTCAGGTAGGTTATTCTGAAGGGAACCCTCCTAGGGTCACAAACACCTTTGAATCTGGCTGTCTGACATTTGTGGGTTCATTAAATGTAAATTGAAAGTGTTGTTTATTATTTTATATTCTCATTCTCAAAATCACTTCAACTGCATAGCTTCATTTTTTGGCACCTGAATTAAATCAAGATACTATTTGTTAACGTTGGTAAGTAATACAGTATAGATAAATTTAAGTAAAAACATAAGAAATATTACACAATGTTACACATGACACAAAATGGATAATATTTACTCCGCAGATACTTTCTGCATAAGGTCAGCTCTTTCAAACAGAAATAACACTATACTGTTAATGCATTCACAATAATAGTGAAGATGAAACTGAACACAATGAAAGTCCAAAACTGAAGGTTAATGCAAAAATTAATTTAGTTTACATGTGACATCTATGTTGCTTAAGTTCTCTATGCATTACATCTGTACATGTTGCTCAAGTTAAACATCGTACTGTTCAATTTGCAAGACTGACAACATGTAACATAATAAGTTTTCATACTTTTTCATAAGTTTTCATTCACAATAAGATTTCATACTTTTTTGTAAATTTGATTAGAAATTCTGCTGTCATAAAGAACTTAGAATGTAAAAACCACAGATTCAGGGGGATTATAACAGTCTGCAGCAAACCGGTATAAGAGATGTGAGGGGCGAGCGTACCTTCCACAGAAGCTCGGTGGAGCGCAGCAGAGTGGAGGCACTGTTCTGTAATGTGGCTAGCTTCTTTTTGAGAGCCTCCTCTCTGTACAGCGCCTCCTGCAAAACGAAAGAGAAAACAGCCCATTCTTGAGCACCACAACTATCGCTACATATCACGTAACAGCTGTTGCTTCTAACACTAATGCAGTCCAATGAAAAATGATCAAGTACAAATGTTTATATACACAAACATGTACATGGACTTACCTCCAAATAATTTGCCAGTTGGACAACATCCTACAATTAGTTGGAACAGAAACAGAGATTGATTTGTCTTGAAATACGAGTATGTGCAGTGAGTAAAAAACTACTCTGACACCTGTCAATTTGACACTTTATTGTTTTTAAATGGTTATTGGTTTGTAGGTTCTGTGTGATCACTATTGTCATCCCAGCAATTTGTAAAAATGAACTGAGGACACCGACAGCAATCCTTACCACATCTTTAACAGTGGTGACACCCAACCTGTGAGAAAAGAAAAAGGAAATGTCAAACCAGGGGACTGAAAGTATCACCTGGGGTTAGTGAAACTGTTGGAGCTGCACTACATGCCCAGCCCTAAGCTACCTACTCACTCTGTCTGGACACTAGCAGCATGTTGTGGCCTCTGGTTGGTTTTAAGTTGGGTAATGTCTCTAAGAAGAGCTGAAAGAATCCAAATACATTCTCATGCGCAATCAAATACAGCTTCGAAAATATAAACGATGACCATGCAGTCATTCATCCGTTGTGGTATGTGGAGGTGAAAGCATGCCTGCTGACCTCGTTTGTTCTTTGCATTGGCCCTTTGCTGAAGTGATCCGAGAGCATCTGGAACACCTTCATGTTTCAGATCTGACCCTTTGCCATTATTCAGTGATGACGAAGTGACCACCTTTAAGGTAAAGACTCCTTTAAATCACACTAATAAGAAGAGCTCTGCACCTTCACACGGGCTAAGAATGTATTGTTATGAGTGGAAATAGCTTACAGTTACAGCTATTTGTCCATCATATACCACAAATTGCACTAATTACAAGACTGTTTTGATGGTTTGACATGGGTTTAGTCTCATTCACCTTCTTAACTGAGCTGATCATTGGATCATCCATCAAGGGCCAGCTGAATGACGTGGCCCTCTGCGTCACCCGTGCTTCCTCTCGTGTATATTGACGTCTTGTCCGTGCTGATAGCAAAGCAGTCGTGTCACAGCCGGCTGGCCGCCTCTTTGAAAATTCCTCCTGTCTCTTGCGGTGCAGTTCACCTTTGATCCTTCTCGTATCCAGGTCTCTCGTCGGACTTCGGCATGTTGTGACATTGTTCCGGTCCCCGAGCTTTCGGTGTTTCACTGCTCGTTGTTCACGTTTTAGGTCGTAATCAATATTGTGGAACTGCTGACTGGTGTTGTCATCAAGATAGGCCATTGTGCCTTAGTCTGATAGAGTCTAAAGCCTGACGCTTAATGGCAGTTGACTCTCATCAAAAATAACCCCAAACAAATTGATGCTGATCTCAGTTTTTGGAGATACAGTATACGTTTCTGTGAATGAAAATAACATACAAACATTTATCTGCATCTGAGCTTTGTGAAGTTTGTGAATTTATCTTGGAGGAAAGCACAGCTGGTAGAGGTTGTGCTGGTAGAATGTATTAAAATATTGTAAAATTTACCATTACATTAGCAGACAATAGTACTAATAGACAAAAGTTCATTCACATACATGTTTGTCCTCTTTCAAGAGTAGGCACTTGCTGAACGTCATACAGCTGCAAACACAGAACAGAAACCTTTAGGCTTAACTGGATATGCATATCAAGTCCATCTGGTGTCTAAAACATCAAGACAATGGTTATTGGGCAAAAACAGTGAAATCTGATGTTGAGAATGGAGAAAACTTATGTACATTGTTCTCATTTACTGATCTCATCCATCCAGCAACAGGCTGAAATGTGGATGTGTACTCTGTAGATATCCTATGCAAGTTCTATCTTTTTATTTAGTAGAAACACTTCTGGCTCAGGCATCAACTGTCTATTCTAAACCGCCATGATACAACTGAAAACCCTCATCAAGCACTGTCAGTTGGTCAGGATATGAGAGCAGAGAAGAAAACAAATTATTTATATAAGACACGCCTTCCGTAAGAAACCTTTAAGAAATGTTATAACTTTTAATCAAAATACCTCTTTCACGTAAGTCCTGGAAGACAAAATATTCTTGGAAGAAGACTTTGAAAACAATACGTCTGAGAAAGCAGGTTTGGAAGCAAGTTCTAACAACAAATAACGGTTTCTGTAGGCTTGCTAGTTTTACAGGAAGTAAGAGGAACCACACGGCTTGCATGAGCTGCTCTATCTCTGCAGCCACCCGTACAGAAAGCGTGCTGCATGCGGATGGGCCCTTAGATTAGAAAAGACTGGTGCTTTCAAATGGCATTGGCTGCTCAGCTGTACTGGAGGTGAGGGGGAGGGGCAGCTGCTCAGGGCGGGAACGATCAGAACATCATCTACTGCCATTGAAGAGTGTCAAGCTGTATTTATAGCTTTCATTTCAGTTTTCTCAGGCTACTTCTTTGTGCCATTTTAAGTGAGTTCAAACATTTATCTTGGGAATCTTGACACATTTTGCCAATTGGAAAACTTTCTTGCCAACAAAAAAACAGAAGAAGAATGAATCTACTCATTTACAACACAGTTTAGTAACATTTCAGGCATATGAGGAGAGGAGCTAACAAATATTATATGAAAGTAAAAATGCATGTGAATTTAAAGTCTACTCAATAAAAATTCATGTGACTTGAAAATTTGAGTGAAAGTAAATTTTTCTTTAATTAAAGTCATTAAAGAAGTTTTAATTTGATACATTTTTAAAAAGTAATTAAAATCACTTTTAACCATTCACAAAAAAGAGAGTTTGCATGAGGGTGGAAATAACATATAGTATATCACAGTGGTATATTGTTGTTGTTGTTGTTAAGTGCTTGTGCAGTCTCTAGTAATCTCTAAGCTGGACTACTGCAATTCCCTACTTGCAGGTCTTCCTCTACGGGTCATCAGACCTCTACAACTAATTCAGAATGCTGCAGCACGACTGGTCTTCAACCTCCCCAAGTTCTCACGTGACTCCTCTGCTACGCTCTCTTCACTGGCTTCCAGTAGCGGCACACATCAGATATAAAACCTTGATGCTTGCTTACAAAGCCAAAAATGGACTGGCCCCTCCCTACATGATGTCCATGGTCAAAAGCTGATCCGTACAGCGAACACTCAGAACCTCAAGCTTGGCTCGACTCAAAACTCCATGCTTAAAGTCTCATGGAAGACAAAGCTCCAGATTATTCTCCGTCCTGGCTCCAAGATGGTGGAACGATCTTCCATTAGCTGCTAGGACTGCAGAGTCTATTGCTATCTTCAAGTGTAAACTGAAGACCCACCTGTTTGTTGAGTTCTTACCAGATCACTAACTCAGCTGATAACACTTGTCGTTGTTCTTAAATTGTATGTCTGTCTATGATTATTTGTGCTTTTTGGCAAATGTCTAACTAGCAAAACACTAGGTAATGACATTGACTCCTGTAGTTTAGTAGTAGTCTGACTCAATGGTATCTTGAATTCTGGCCTATCCGTACTATTTCCTAGGATGAATTCTGTGATCGGATGCAAAGCACTTTGTAAGTCGCTCTGGATAAGAGCGTCTGCTAAATGCCGTAAATGTTAACAATAATAAACTATTTGAGTACCTACATATTTACATATTTCTTTTCATCAAGGAATACTTGTTGTTTTCACACTACCAACATACCAACACCATACAGCCTTGATGATAGGGTAATAAAATGTCATATATCAAAATCAAAATTATATCAAATCATATATATTATCAAATCGACAAGATGATATCAAATAAAACAACTATTTATCAGTCACATTTTCCATTTATATCCATTTTTGCTTTATATACTCTTTTGCTTTTTACTCTAATTTTATTTCAGATGCATTTTTATTAGTCTTATTTTAATTACTATTTAATTAAAGGTTTTGGTATACAAGACTGGATTTTGTCCTTGAACAGAATAAAAGAGTCCGTCGCGTAAACTGACGCCATCTGCAGGCAGCGGAGTTGAGGCGACCCGGATGTGACATGTCAAACTGAGAAACTATCGCGATACTACCTCTGAGATTTCCTCACCATCTTTGCTCTTTGCAGAAGGGCACACGGAGGCCGGAGAACCCGATAAGTGTAGCCTACATTGTGGGATATATTTTGGCTTGTACTTTGCCGGATTTTCCTCCAGATATGCTGTCGAGGCTTGTACTCGTTTCAGGTTGTTCGCTTTAATTCAGAAATCGATAATATCTTGCGGTTTAATTTGAACTTATCAGAACGGGAACATTTGCCAAGTGAAGTTGAAGGGTAAAAGAGCAGGCCTCGCTTATGAGCGCTAAAGTGCTGCTGTGTGGGACAGCTGTAGTGATGTTAAATAAGCGTTAATACTTCACTGTAACATGGTCATTGTGCGTAGTTTAGGTGCTTGGTGGATCATTTGTACGATTAGTGCTCTAGGTAGCTAGTTGCTGACTGTACAGTTAGCCATGCAGTCTAGCGCCGGTAGCTCTAACGAGCCAAATGTAGTTAACCACACGTAAGGAGTGCTCAGTATCTTTGAAAATGACATTGAAGTGTTGAGTCTTGTTCTGTTTATATCTCTGCAGGTTCTGCGCTGAGAACCCGTGGTTCGATTGGAGCCTGGTATGTTGGCTTTAATTCAGCAAACACGTTTGCGTTCGTTATCCTTTTTGGATAAATTAAGACTTGTTTGTGTGTATTGTTAAGGAGAATCAAAGTTTGAATGTGAAACTCCATATTAAATGCCAGCTGCAGTAGCCAAAATCACACTTGGATGTTTTATTAAATTGGTAATGTAAACATAGGTGTTCATCATGCAGCGTTTCACACTTAACCTGTCCCTGTGCCCGCTTAATGGTTCTCCACCTCTTTTGCAGTGTGGTCCAGTGTGTCCTCTTAATGGTTCTCCATCTCTTTTGCAGTGTGGTCCAGTGTGTCCTCTTAATGGTTCTCCATCTCTTTTGCAGTGTGGTCCAGTGTTTCCTCTTAATGGTTCTCCACCTCTTTTGCAGTGTGGTCCAGTGTGTCCTCTTAATGGTTCTCCACCTCTTTTGCATTGTGGTCCAGTGTGTCCTCTTAATGGTTCTCCACCTCTTTTGCAGTGTGGTCCAGTGTGTCCTCTTAATGGTTCTCCACCTCTTTTGCATTGTGGTCCAGTGTGTCCTCCTAATGGTTCTCCATCTCTTTTGCAGTGTGGTCCAGTGTGTCCTCTTAATGGTTCTCCACCTCTTTTGCAGTGTGGTCCAGTGTGTCCTCTTAATGGTTCTCCACCTCTTTTGCAGTGTGGTCCAGTGTGTCCTCTTAATGGTTCTCCACCTCTTTTGCAGTGTGGTCCAGTGTGTCCTCTTAATGGTTCTCCACCTCTTTTGCATTGTGGTCCAGTGTGTCCTCCTAATGGTTCTCCATCTCTTTTGCAGTGTGGTCCAGTGTGTCCTCTTAATGGTTCTCCACCTCTTTTGCAGTGTGGTCCAGTGTGTCCTCTTAATGGTTCTCCACCTCTTTTGCAGTGTGGTCCAGTGTGTCCTCCTAATGGTTCTCCATCTCTTTTGCAGTGTGGTCCAGTGTGTCCTCTTAATGGTTCTCCACCTCTTTTGCAGTGTGGTCCAGTGTGTCCTCTTAATGGTTCTCCACCTCTTTTGCAGTGTGGTCCAGTGTGTCCTCTTAATGGTTCTCCACCTCTTTTGCAGTGTGGTCCAGTGTGTCCTCTTAATGGTTCTCCACCTCTTTTGCATTGTGGTCCAGTGTGTCCTCCTAATGGTTCTCCATCTCTTTTGCAGTGTGGTCCAGTGTGTCCTCTTAATGGTTCTCCACCTCTTTTGCAGTGTGGTCCAGTGTGTCCTCTTAATGGTTCTCCACCTCTTTTGCAGTGTGGTCCAGTGTGTCCTCTTAATGGTTCTCCACCTCTTTTGCAGTGTGGTCCAGTGTGTCCTCTTAATGGTTCTCCACCTCTTTTGCAGTGTGGTCCAGTGTGTCCTCTTAATGGTTCTCCACCTCTTTTGCATTGTGGTCCAGTGTGTCCTCCTAATGGTTCTCCATCTCTTTTGCAGTGTGGTCCAGGCCTCTCGTTCCCTGCACTCGTCCCCCCACAGCCTGGCCCCTGTGCCCCCACTGCCGGAGAAAGGGGGGAAGGTCCGCCATGGCATCTTCCCAGAGGAGCTTTTCACCCTGCTGTACCCAAAGACCGGTGTTACAGGTGCCCACTCCAGTGCTCTTCATCCTCAGCAAAGCTTTGTTGGAACGCAGAGACATTTTTGTGTGCTGTAATATCTTTATATATAATCTTTACATTTTTCTTTTGCTTGATCTACTGCTATTGTAAATTTCCCTGATTAGTTGATTATGTCCGAGATACGCTGTCACATGTAGAAAGTAAGATTAGTTGGATTGGACGATTAGTTGGATTCCAGAAGGTTGAACCCACATGCCTATGACTCTCTTCCTTTACTAGGGCCATACATGCTGGGCACTGGTCTGCTGCTCTACCTGCTCTCCAAGGAAATCTACGTTATTAACCACGAGACCGTATCTGCTGCCTGCACCATTACATTAATCGTCTACGGCATCAAGAAGTTTGGTCCCCAAATAGCAGCTTTTGCAGACAAGCTAAATGAGGTGGGCTTTTATTGCACTTTGCTGAACATACACTATTAAGCCAGATAAATGCAGTGAAGGCATTAGAAGTTGGTGCACAAACTGTCCCTTTGGCACATAGCGTGCCTACAGAATCGACTTTGTAATACAGCTATTCACTAAAGTCCAGTGACCTCTGAGTGAACCTGTGTGGTGCTTACATACTCTTAAATGAAACTGCTGGTCCCTTTCAACAGTCTCCATTTTGTTTATAGGTGTATATTTGCTTTAGTGTGTAGGCAGGTAAATGGAATAACTACAGTTGTGATCAAATTTATTCAACTCCCACTGAAATAAAGTGTTTTGGCCAGTTTGACATTGATTTTGATCATTTCAGTCATCTTATTTACAATTATATCAAAGAGGCACTTATAAATTAGACAAACATAACATAATATTTATGATGGAATAACCACAAATGTCTTTACTGTGCTCACATCATTATCAGTTTTATTCAACCCCCTAGTGACATTATTTTTTAGTACTTAGTACAGCATCCTTTTCCAGTTATGACAGCTTTCAAGCGTGAAGCATAGCTTGACACAAGTGTCTTGCAGCGACCTATGGGTATCTTAGACCATTCTTCATGGGCAAAAGCCTCCAGTTCAGTCACATTCTTAGGCTTGCGCACTGCAACTGCCTTCTTTAGGTCCCACCAGAGGTTCTCAATTGGATTTAAGTCTGGTGATTGCGATGGCCACTCTAGAATGTTCCAGCCTTTCATGTTCAACCATGCTCTAGTGGACTTGTATGTGTGCTTCGGATCATTGTCCTGTTGGAAGGTCCAACGTCTCCCAAGCCGCAGGTTTGTGACTGACTCCATCACATTTTCCTCCAAGATCTCCTGGTACTGAAGGGAATTCATGGTACCCTGCACACGTTAAAGCTTTCCTGTACCATTAGAAGCAAAACAGCCCCAAAGCATAATTGACCCCCCGCCATGCTTCACAGTAGGCAAGGTGTTCTTTTGTTCATAAGCCTGGTTCTTCCTTCTCCAAACATAGCGCTGGTCCATTGTCCCAAACAGTTCTAATTTAGTTTCATCTGACCACAGTACACTGTTCCAAAACCTTTGTGGCTTGTCCACATGACTTTTGGCATACTGCAGTCGACTTTTCTTGTTCTTTGGAGTCAGCAAGGGGGTGCGTCTGGGCGTTCTGGCATGGAGGTCTTCGTTATGCAGTGCGCGCCTTATTGTCTGAGCTGAAACTTCAGTGCCCACATCTGACAGGTCTTTTTTCAGTTCCTTAGCAGTCACGCGGGGATTTTTCTCCACATTACGCTTCAGGTAGCGCACAGCAGTCGCGGTCAGGATCTTCTTTCTGCCACGACCAGGTAACGTTTCCACTGTGCCCTTTAACTTGAACTTGCGAATGATACTTCCGATAGTGTCTCTTGGAATATTTAACAACTTCGCAATCTTTTTATATCCATTGCCATTCTTGTGAAGAGCAATAACCTCTTCTCTTGTCTTCTGGGACCATTCTCTTGCCTTCACCATGCTTGGAAACACACCAGTAGATGTCTAGAAGGAGCTGAGTATCACAGTCCTTTTAAATCTGCCTAATTGGTGCTTATCATGCTTGATTGCTGCTCGTTGACATCCACAGATGTTTTCAATACCTGATGGAAAACACTGGAATGAACCTCTGTTCTTAGGAGTGGTAGTCGTAAAGGGGTTGAATAATTGTGTCAATGAAGAAATCACAAAAAGGCCATTTAATACTTTATGACAAAAAAAAATTGATGCTATCTTAGTTGCATTTAGTTCTTTAACAAGTCCTTGTAAGATTTCATTATGAACACAATTACAAATGTGCACTGAATTCCATAAAACCCTTCGCAGCATTGGGGGTTGAATAAATTTGATCACAACTGTACGAAATGGTGAAGCTGTGATTGTGAACCATACTTTACTTACCTTCTAAAGGGAAGTCTTGAGTTCAGATAATGTAAGCAACCCCATTTGGAACTAGTTATTCAGTAAAACTGTCCACTTCCATACCTTTATATCTCCAGATTATCATAATTTTAACTTTCCTCTGTTATCTCTTTCGGCAATTTTCTGGTTCAGCCAGTTTTATTTATTAAGCCTCCATCTGTTTAGCAGAAGGTTTGCTTGACCACCTGTGGCTGCCTCCCCACTTGCAGGAAAAAGTGGCTAAAGCCCAGGAGGTGAAAGACCTGGCCATGTCCAACCTGGCTCAGTCCATCGAAGACGAGAAGAAGGAGCAGTGGAGAGTGGAGGGCCGGAACATTCTGTTCGATGCCAAGAGGGTGAGGAGATGAGCTGCTTCATGTGCTGCACCTTGACCTTCTCCAGAAAACTCTCAAAGCACAATGTCATTTACTTTGTTTTTCCTGGCAAGGTGAAGCCTGCAGAATACAAGTAACATTGGGTAGTGAAAATATTTTAAACGTAAATCAAGTGGCTCTTGTCTGAGCTGAGAACTGTCGTGACCTCTGGCTGACAGAACAACGTGGCCATGCTGCTGGAGACCAACTACAGGGAGCGTCTCCACATGGTCACCAACGAGGTGAAGAAGAGGCTGGACTACCAAGTGCAGCTGCAGAATCTGCAGACTCGCATGGAGCAGGAGCACATGGTCAACTGGGTGGAGCAGAGCGTCATCAAGAGCATAACGCCACAGCAGGTACACCATCTCGCGCGCACACACACACACACACACACACACACACACACACACACAGAATGTCATCAAGAGCATAACGCCACAGCAGGTACACCGTCTCGCACACACACACACACACACACACACACACACACACACAGAATGTCATCAAGAGCATAACGCCACAGCAGGTACACCATCTCAAACACACGTGCACACGCGCGCACGCACACACACACACACACACACAGCTGTCAGACACATGCACAAATCCCTTAGTTTCAGAACTGTTTTGGTAATACTAGAATACTTGTTAATAATAGAACAAACACCCATTTAGTCACAAAGTATCAGAGGTTAGGTTATCCCCAATGATTGAATGGTTATTAACACATACTTGAATATCAGTGCAGTATTGTGGAACATGGAATACCAGACAGCGTTGTAGAGTGGGGAACTTGTCTGCAGCAGTTAGCAGAGCATCGTTTGTAATGAAGTGATCCTCCTGCACTGCAGGTTCACAACAATTAGAAATCCTGCATGAAAATGACTCTTATTTTCCTCTTATTGTGGTGTGTCAGTGTGGGACAGACTCCAGAGCCTGGACTTATTCCAACGACACTGCACCGTTTAAGATCCTGAGGTGTAGAAAAGTGGATCATATTCATTTAGGCTCAGTGCAATTTCTAAATATAGCAGTTAATCAAGTACTTGTAAAATGTTTTTATTTATCAAATTTTTTTCCCAGTTTAGTTTACTGTTGACTCAACTTTGTGAGGGAAAACTATAATACAAGTGTTGTAAATATAAACACACAATTTAAAGATGTTAAATGTGTTTCTTTAACTGTAAATTGTACCTAGTATTCCTAGCTATGCTTGCATCATAGAAAATATATAGAGATATCATCCCTTATAGCAGTGACATTATAAAAGTGTAGTCAAATGCTTGCAGTATATATACTTCTTAAAAACAAACCTCATAACAAAATGTAAAAAAAATAATAATTGTTTTGTACACAGGGAGAAGTCATGTCTATTTTTCTAACCACTAGATGGGGACATGTCTTTACTTAATTATTTTATCAAGTTGCCAGATATGACCAGATACTCCAGTCTGCTATGCTAACAAGATCCATTTTGAACACTTTATGTATATTCAGTATGTATTTTTGCATTGAGAGAAAGAAGCACAAGAACAATTACATGTCAGTTAGAATAAAGGTTGTCCTTGATTTCTCTCTGGCTTGCAGGAGAAGGAGAGCATTGCCAAGTGCATTGCAGATCTGAAAGTGCTGGCTAAAACCACCCAGGCCAGAGCCACTGTGTAAGCCTCCACCGAAGGACCATCGCCCTCACGCCGCCCGTGATGGAGCCAACCGCGTCATTACCAAGAAACCGTTTCCCTCGTAACAATGTTCTGACTGTGTGGTCAAGTGTACATACACCTATTGAATAAAATATTTGAATATTCACTAAATTGACTGTGTATTTTATGTAGAGGCTCAGTTTTGTCATGTGTTCTGGACCCGTAGAAGATTGTTTTGCCTCATATGACAGCCTGTTGATCGTCAGAGTCATGGCAACCTTCATCTTGGAAGCTTAAATGCGTAAGCTGGTCATAAATGTTATCACTGGCTAATTTTACAAGAGGTTGAAGTTCTAGCCAATCCCGATTCATGTGTCTTGGGCCTGGTTAACAGGCATGACGGGCGTTCCCGACCCTTGATCTGGGGCTGGATCTGGGTGCGTTTTTCCTTCCATTCGGTCGTAATAAGTGACTTCATGCTTCACTTCCTATCTGTGCTACAGGTGTAACTGGACTTTACACCATCTTTAGCTAAGCAGGAAGCTTGTGTTATTCCTGTATTTCTCCTAGTGTGTTGGATAATGGAGGATTACTGGGCTTGAGTGGAGCACAAAGGTGGAATATAAGGTCAGGATATTTGCTTTTGCTGTGCCATGTGTAAAATCTTTGTGTAGGAGATCTTGTCAAAAATCTAAGTGGTTGTGTGTCTATGGCTCAGAGATTGAGGTGTCTTGATAAAAAAGCTGTGGTTTTTTTTACGCGAATTAACTTAAAAGATTTTAAGAAGAAATAATATTGTAACCTTGAGATAAAATGACACTCAATACTTAGATGTTATGACAGTGTCTGGTTGTTATGCCTTTTCTGAGCCACTTAATAGTTCTCTATCCTACCCTATACTCATAAATTTAGCTGTTGAGGGTCAATGTAATGTGTACAATGTGGATTTGTATATGTCACTGTTACTAGTATAGGCGAGGTGTCTTGCGTTAGGATGATTTGAGTTAAATGCATGTTTACTTCATTTGTTAATTGTTAATATGGGTGTATTTCCTTCATTGTTATGTAGCCTTTAGACAGTATGTGGTGATGTGTTTCACCAACAGGAGACTGATCGCTCTTCCTGACACTTCATACATCACAATCGTATCTTTATATTCTGGGAAAAAGGTGCCATTTTTGCATAGGTGTGACATCACAAGTGAACAATGTATGTCAGCAATGGTGCCCCCCCTTTCCAGTCAAGGTACTGTCTCAGTCATGTGCTACACACATGGCAATTATTACCAGAAGTAAACACAAATAGGTGAAAATGACACTGGTCTTTTGGGAGGCTCCCTGTAGCTGAAGGCTTGCTCAGTCTCCTCTGAGTGAACAGCCAGGAAAGGCACTGTGCTTATTTGGCAATATCTAGTGCTGACCAAAAGGAGCAGCTGCTTCAAGTAATATGTCTGGATTTTGCTGTATCAGGTTACTCATGAGACTTAAGTCCTAGTGGCCTTTACGTTTGCAAGGTTTCTAGAAAGAATGATTAAATTGTATATATGTGAAATTTAAAATTAAAATTGGGAGATTGAGACAATCTTGATTTCCATGTAAATGTCTGTAAGGTAACAGTCTATGGTGATTTACCCATCTAAAACCAGAAACCCAGTACAGTAATTCAATACTGTAAAGCTATAGCAGAGTTGTATTTGGTCATAGAATTCCATTTATCTGTGTCAGTTTATGACAGTGTGATTCTGGTGTGTTCAAACTGTAGAGGTTTCTCACCAGAGCCATCTTCTCAAAGATCTGATATGACTCGACCAAGTGCAAAATCCATCTACAGTGAGTAAAACCTTTCTAAATCACAAGACCGTTAGTAAACACTGAGTAAAGTTGACATGGCATTTTCACGACTTCCATGGTTTTGTTCTCACACAGTGCAAAGGAAAGAATATGCGGAATCAATTACCAGACAACCAGATTCCTTTCATTACAGAGTGGAGGTAAACACTTTAAGAAATCAGGTTTTGTCATTGATTATAAGGTTTTGTCATTGATTTAGTGTGAAATGTAGATATCGATGTTATAACAAAATAACAGAAATCATACACACCATATGCACCTTCTCAGGATTTTGATCTAACTGTCTGGATTTGCTATTTAGCTCAAGCCATCAGGTAGAATCTATTTAGCGAGATCAGTTAGGTGATCCGGAACACTTGCAGGATCTTTGACTTCTTGAAGCTGAACCTAAATGCTTCTGGAGTAGGCCAGCCTTTCTGCTCCTGGTTCCAATGTGTGTCCCCGTTCTTCAGCACCTGTTCACGTGGGAGCTGGACGGAAAGGAGGTGAGCACCATCAACGACTGCGTGGCCAAGCTGAAGAGTCTGGACAGCAAAGGGAAAGTGTGGGGCCAGGACTTGATCCTGCAGGTGCAGGCCAGGTGCCTACAGCTGTGTGACATTGAAGCAAAGGTCAGGGGTCACTGCACTGCACATCCTCAACTTCAGCTCTACCGAACTGCCATGATGTAACTGTGAAGAAATATTAGATTTACAAAAACTGATCTCTGTTACACTAAAACAAAGCATGACTTAAGCTGTAATGATACCAGTTTATACTGTTTCACTCAGACTCATCTTCAATCAACCTGGCCTAAATATTAATAGTAATCTGGTTAGTCTTGTGTAATCATTTATTACTCTTCATTTTCATTCTTGCTGACTCTGCAGGAGGTGCTGGAGTCTCTTCCTCTTAGCAACATCTCTCAGACTAAGGCCATCCTGGACAGCTGCGTCTACAACTCTCTTCTGACGGTCACCGTACAGGGCTATGGCCGTAGACCCCCAAATGTTTTCTTGTTCCAGTGTGAGGAGACTGGGGTTAGGAACTCTCTAAGCTTTGCTCAGTATTGCTGTTACCTTTTGTTCAATGTGGAAATTAATATGCAATTTATATGTCTGCTTATGTATCCGTTTATGTATTTCAGCTCACGGTAGATTATTACCTCGGTTAGAGTGTCTTTATTTGTATTTTACTGTCCTGGGCTTGTTTTCATATGACTCCTGCAGTCCTAGCCTGCTCTGATTTGTCATACTTTAAAACAAGCCCATTTGAGAGCTAATGCAATTCCAAAGTAAATGTGTTACAGGAAACAATAAACATTGACTAGCGGTGGAAGGGCTTTACTTCCAATCTGTCCATCGCACCTGTGTAATTGTTCGTTGCTGTCTTTCCTAGGCAGAGGAAGTGAGAAGAGATTTGGAGAGGGCAATCCAGCAGAGTGGAGAGGATGCGGGCTTCCAACCTGCTGAAATGCCAATGGACATCAGGTAGGCTGCTGCAATGCCCACCTGGGTATATAAAACACCACGATGCTGAAGCATCGCCCCTCCTCAGAACCCAACACACATCTGCACAAACGAATCAGTCATCACACGTGAACTGATATAAGGTTTCATTTTTCTTCCTTGTCTGTCTGTATGTGTTTAATAATATATTTAAACACCTGCACAGAGAAATGACTTCTGCAAATGGCATTTCTTCTGTAGGAGTAATTTGGAGAACATTATAGGCCAAGGCCATCCAAGGAGTTTCCGCAGACCTGGCCCCCCGCCCATGCAGCACATACCCCCTGCGCCCGAGAACCCTCCACATCCCTTCGGTGCCTACCAAAACTATGGTAAGAAGAGAATCCACTTTTAACATTATATAGTCTCCTTGCTGCAAAGGTCCTTACCAACTCGCTTAACATGTACGATGATGCTCTTCCTACCCATCGATATGTTATGCTGGTTGTATGGCCTTCTTCTCATTACTGTTTCCAGAGGATGAATTGCCACAGTCTCCTGGGTTTGCTCCCAGAGACGAGGGCCGTTACAGCCCAGACGTGCGTGAGCAGCATTACCATGCCGAGGAGCCGTCCCCTCCCCCCGGTGCAGATATCAACAGGAGTTTGGTCCGTTATTCTCCTAACCCTAAACCTTAACCCTAACCCTAAACCCTAATTATCCCTGCTCTCCTCTCATCACGTGCGTATTCATAAAAGTTAACAGTCTGTCTGTCTGTCTATTTCAATGTCATTCTTTCAGGAAATCTTTAATCACGTAGTTGCTGATGTTGATATCTTCATGGAGAAAGTCGGAGCAGCTTTAAAACAGCAGGAAGGAAACAAGAAAAAGAAGAAGAAACAGAAAAGTGTAAAGGACTATGGTGAGTAATTTGGGTATAAAGTATATTTTTACTCATAGTTTTAGGAAATAAAAAAATAATATGAACTCATTAAAAACATGTTCTGTTCAGGTGAAAACTTCCCCCCCATAGAGGAGTATGCTGCCTCACTTCAGAAAATTAAATATGCCTTCAATCTCCTGGTAAATGTCCTCTCAGAAATCGTTACATTCCTAGAAGAGACCAGCAATTTGCCAATTTTATTAATTATGGAGCTTTTGAGCATTATTTTGTGTTTTTGTTTTTTTTTTTTTAAGTGATAAACTCAGTCACAGCTCAAAAGGCTCAGTCACTAATCGTTCCATCTGGCACGTTGTGGTTTTGTTTATGAATGCTCAAGTTACATTGACTAAACGTTGCTCCGTGTTCTACTGCCACGTCAACACACGTGGTCTTAGCTTGTTGATGTCTCTGCTGTTCAGTGGTGGTCCTCACAGGACTTTAGCTGCTCTGGGCTGCTTAGCTGGCATTGAGGAAGTAAATGCAAATTGGCCTACTGGAAGAGCGTCAGCCAACTCTGTAAACATGCACTTGGCCTGTGCTGAAATGCTCCAGCCATGCTCCGGGTATGTGTTGGGCCATAACACTCAGACCTCTCCTTGTTATTGCAGGGGAAGCTCAAGGGCCACTTAAACAACCCTGGAGCTCCTGACTTTGTCCACAGCCTCTTCTCCTCCATCAGCTTTGTGAGTTTCCACCATTGTAACCTGTTTGCTTTAATGGAGCAATAAAAGGCATCAATACATTTTTTACAACTTTCTTGCTCAGTGAAGACCCCTGATGACATTATGAGCTTGAATGAACTCATCATGAAATAATGAATTAGTATGAATTTACTCATGTTTCATTTTGCCTGAATATTTGATATTCATGTTCTGAATCTGGTTCTGTTTCATTCTGAATATCACACTTTTTGTATTCACATTATGTGCAGTGATCTGTATAAGTGTTCAGTTCTGACTCTAATATCTCCAGTATCTCAATACTCATGTCTGAATCATGTAGAATAAGTGTCCTTCCTCTCCTGCTGACACTTTAGTTGGTGAAGCAGTTCCCTCCAGCTGTACCTCCCTCGATCCTGAGTCCTCTCCTCACAGAGTCCGCTCTGGAGCTCCTCAGCCAAGTGGTCAACCCGGAGGAGGAACATCTCTGGAGCCAGTTAGGAGACAGTTGGAAAGTCCCCAGGTGTGATAACTCTTGCTCTCTGTACTTCATGCTGCTGGTTTAAGAGCAACTTTAGTGTATATAGGATATGCCAGTGAAGAACTTTCATGTGGATTAATTGTTTTCAATTTGTAACTCCATTTCAGGGGGATTTATGTTAGTTAACTAGGGTAACTATGTCCAACTATTTAATGATGCCATTTATTATTACTGCATAATGTCAGTACTAAGGTATTGTATATACCCTATATTGTACTTGAGTCATTAGTGATCACTATTGAACAATTTCTGACCACCGAGCAGCTATTGGCTGAATATCGTCAGGTGCAGGCCACTCCAAACCCAGCAGTGACACTGACTTAGCAGATGCTCAAGCAGAACAGCAGTGCCCTATACACTCGTCCCAGCACAACACACACTACCACGCTGCTAACATCATCATCACGCACTGCCATGCTGCTAACATCATCATCACGCACTACCATGCTGCTAACATCATCATCATGCACTACCACGCTGCTAACATCATCATCACGCACTGCCATGCTGCTAACATCATCATCATGCACTACCATGCTGCTAACATCATCATCACGCACTACCACGCTGCTAACATCATCATCACGCACTACCACGCTGCTAACATCATCATCACGCACTACCATGCTGCTAACATCATCATCACGCACTACCATGCTGCTAACATCATCATCACGCACTACCATGCTGCTAACATCATCATCACGCACTACCACGCTGCTAACATCATCATCACGCACTACCATGCTGCTAACATCATCATCACGCACTACCATGCTGCTAACATCATCATCATGCACTACCATGCTGCTAACATCATCATCATGCACTACCACGCTGCTAACATCATCATCACGCACTACCATGCTGCTAACATCATCATCACGCACTACCATGCTGCTAACATCATCATCACGCACTACCATGCTGCTAACATCATCATCACGCACTACCACGCTGCTAACATCATCATCACGCACTACCATGCTGCTAACATCATCATCAAGCACTACCATGCTGCTAACATCATCATCACGCACTACCATGCTGCTAACATCATCATCACGCACTACCATGCTGTTAACATCATCATCATGCATTACCATGCTGCTAACATCATCATCATCATGCATTACCATGTTGCTAACATCATCATCATGCACTACCATGTTGCTAACATCATCATCATGCACTACCATGTTGCTAACATCATCATGCACTACCATGTTGCTATCATCATCATGCATTACCATGTTGCTAACATCATCATCACGCACTACCACGCTGCTAACATCATCATCATGCACTACCATGCTGCTAACATCATCATCACGCACTACCATGCTGCTAACATCATCATCATGCATTACCATGTTGCTAACATCATCATCATGCATTACCATGCTGCTAACATCATCATCATGCACTACCATGCTGCTAACATCATCATCACGCACTACCATGCTGCTAACATCATCATCATGCATTACCATGTTGCTAACATCATCATCACGCACTACCATGCTGCTAACATCCTCATCACGCACTACCATGCTGCTAACATCATCATCATGCATTACCATGTTGCTAACATCATCATCATGCATTACCATGCTGTTAACATCATCATCATGCACTACCATGCTGCTAACATCATCATCATGCACTTCCATGTTGCTAACATCATCATCATGCACTACCACGCGGCTAACATCATCATCATCATGCATTACCATGCTGCTAACATCATCATCATGCATTACCATGTTGCTAACATCATCATCATGCATTACCATGCTGTTAACATCATCATCATGCACTACCATGCTGCTAACATCATCATCATGCACTACCACGCTGCTAACATCATCATCATGCACTACCACGCTGCTAACATCATCATCACGCACTACCATGCTGCTAACATCATCATCACGCACTACCATGCTGCTAACCATCATCACGCACTACCATGCTGCTAACATCATCATCACGCACTACCATGCTGTTAACATCATCATCATGCATTACCATGCTGCTAACATCATCATCACGCACTACCATGCTGCTAACATCATCATCACGCACTACCATGCTGTTAACATCATCATCACGCACTACCATGCTGCTAACCATCATCACGCACTACCATGCTGCTAACATCATCATCACGCACTACCATGCTGTTAACATCATCATCATGCATTACCATGTTGCTAACATCATCATCATGCACTACCATGTTGCTAACATCATCATCATGCACTACCATGCTGCTAACATCATCATCATGCACTACCACGCTGCTAACATCATCATCATCATGCATTACCATGCTGCTAACATCATCATCATGCACTACCATGCTGCTAACATCATCATCATGCATTACCATGCTGTTAACATCATCATCATGCACTACCATGTTGCTAACATCATCATCATGCATTACCATGTTGCTAACATCATCATCATGCACTACCACGCTGCTAACATCATCATCATCATGCATTACCATGCTGCTAACATCATCATCATGCATTACCATGCTGTTAACATCATCATCATGCACTACCATGCTGCTAACATCATCATCATGCATTACCATGCTGTTAACATCATCATCATGCACTACCATGCTGCTAACATCATCATCACGCACTACCATGCTGTTAACATCATCATCATGCACTACCATGTTGCTAACATCATCATCATGCACTACCATGTTGCTAACATCATCATCATGCACTACCATGTTGCTAACATCATCATCATGCACTACCATGTTGCTAACATCATCATCATGCACTACCATGTTGCTAACATCATCATCATGCATTACCATGTTGCTAACATCATCATCACGCACTACCATGCTGCTAACATCATCATCATGCACTACCATGCTGTTAACATCATCATCATGCACTACCATGTTGCTAACATCATCATCATCATGCACCACCATGTTGCTAACATCATCATCATGCACTACCATGTTGCTAACATCATCATCATCATGCACTACCATGTTGCTAACATCATCATCATCATGCACTACCATGTTGCTAACATCATCATCATGCACTACCATGTTGCTAACATCATCATCATGCACTACCATGTTGCTAACATCATCATCATGCACTACCATGTTGCTAACATCATCATCATGCATTACCAGGGCTCTTAAGTCTCACGCATTGACCGTGTGACACACGCATTTGACCGTCTTCACACGCCACACTTCCGATTTCACACGGCGAGAAAAAAAAATCTAGTTTAGTTACCTCCGATCCATTTCTATGTCACCCTCCACTGGCGATCGATCGCGATACACAAACCCCCACCCCGCTCAACAACTCACGTTCGCCACCCCCCGTCAACAACTCTCACACTCTGACATGAATCCAAAACTTGAGAGCCCTGTGCATTACCATGTTGCTAACATCATCATCATGCACTACCATGTTGCTAACATCATCATCATGCACTACCATGTTGCTAACATCATCATGCACTACCATGTTGCTAACATCATCATCATGCATTACCATGTTGCTAACATCATCATCATGCACTACCATGTTGCTAACATCATCATCATGCACTACCATGTTGCTAACATCATCATCATGCACTACCATGTTGCTAACATCATCAGTGCCGCTGCTCTCTGCCTCTGCTTTCACAGATCTAATTGGCCAAATGCAGAGCAGATCCCACCATATATTCCGGTCTTTTATGATGGCTGGCAGCCTCCTATGCCGGTCCCTCCACAGTCCGGACCCAGAAGCCAGGGCCCGTCACGAAGCAACAGTCAGAGGTTCCCAGACAGAAACGACATGCAGGGGCCATCACGAAGCAACAGTCAGCGGTTCTCAGACAGAAATGGCATGCAGCAACCACCTGCTCAGGTGAAACCTTTCAGACAGAAGCACGACGGCCAAAGACAAAACCCAGTCTGACCGTAGCTACTTTACATCGAGGAGTCTGGACATGGCTGCAGTACGAGTTACAAAGTGCTTAAGTTGCTTGTAGTTTAATATACTAACGTAATTATCACTGACTGTTTTTGTTTCTTTGCAGGTTAACAGGCCTCCTGGCAGCATGCCAGCTCGGTAAATAGTAGCAAGATCTAAGTGGTTAAATGAGACTTTAGATAACATTTTTGCTGGAATGTAACACATAAACATACAGTATATCCGCCTGACAGACATGTTAGCACACAACTATTTAATCAGTATAAGCATGCTAAAATCTATTTTTAGATCAAACAAACCAAAGACCAGTCACAGCCCGGATAAATGCAGAAAAATCAAACAATGAAACTGCAAGGCAAAATCTATAGTGATGCATGCATTTTATCATGACTATATTAAAAATCATCATGGATATGTGCATATGTACTGTAGGAAAATCAGTCAAATGACATGCAAATGATATGCTGAGTGTGGTTGTTCTGACGTTTGTGCTGTAGCCCAGCACAGCCCCTGCTTCCCATGCGAGTCATCTATGACTTCACAGCCAGAAACCGTCAGGAGCTGAGCGTGATGAAGGGTGAAGTGGTGCAGGTAAGTAGGGCTGCAGGCCTGGGGCAGGTGTGCAACAGGGCAGGCTCCTAAAGTAAAAGTCCTCCTAAGCATTCTGCTGCCCCAACTTTAATTTGGGTGAAGTAGAGTGAATTTATTATATCAACTGGGTGCTTCAAAATGATGGCAGGACTTCTCTGTATAGTGCAAATATTAGGCCTGGATATAGTTACGCAGTCTTGCAGTTGTAGACCTAAAATGAAAAAGTAGTCTTGAAATGAAAACTGGTCACACAAAAATAAATGGCACACGCGAAAAAACGCAACATTAATTTGTTATACTGCTATATCTTATTAACTTAAAAACAACAACAACAACAAAATTGCCTGGTATTTAGAAAGTTGTTTGTATATTTGCTCCAACAGGTGGTAGACAAATCCAGGCAGTGGTGGGTAGTGCGGAACAGTCGTGAGGAGGAGGGTCATGTGCCACCAAACGTTCTAGAACCCATGAGTGGGGAGGAGCCTGCAGTACGTTGTTCTTTTTTTTGTGTTTGTTTGTTTGTTTTTTTACTGGTTTTACCAGGTTCAGTCATTTCCCCTTTTTCCATTCCTCCTATTGTGCAGTAACAAAACAATTTCAATTAATAATGTGAGACAGAAGAGACATTTAACTGCTTTTCCTCTGTCCTACCTCTGCATCAGAGAACACATAGAGCTCCAAATCTGGATATGAGGTCCAGCCCAGAGGAAGTCACAGCCTGGCTACAGTATAAGGGCTTCTCAAGAATGTAAGAAACAGCCCTATGCACTGTAAAAACATGCATTTATATAAACATATGCATTATATATAAACAAATATTGTTCAGAAGCATGGTGTACATGATTAAACGTAGACTACACCTATGATTCATGATATACCAGTCATAGCATCACAGACAGAATGCCAGGTCTGCTATTTGCCTGCAGGAGTCTTCCACCCTAGCTTATTCATTTCAAAACAAACCTTTGGTCCTTAATGTCCCTATCAGATGATTTGCTCTGAACTACTGGACCCCACCACTTCGTGGTTTGGGAGTGTCCCACTATCTGAGCAGCTCATGCAGCCCTAATGTTTGATAGAACTGTTTTTTGTTTTGCCCTTCTCCACATAAATGAACTGGTAATTCCATTCTCAGGCCCGATGTCTCAAATTCCTAGTCAGCCCTTGCTGAATTTAGAAAGCCAAAGTAGACACGCTACAGACGTATGTCATTCCTTGCACGGTTTTTGTAACGCTACAAAGACATTCATGATCTGGCATTGCAACTTGTGCCTTTGTGCTTTGCCTGGGGCTTGCATGTGCCCTGTACGGGTGTAGGACGGTGCGTAGCCTGGGTGTGATGAACGGGGCGCTACTCCTGGGGATGAAGCCCGATGATTTACGAGCTATTTGCCCAGAAGAAGGAGGCCGGGTCTTCTTCCAGTTGCAAGCTGTCAAATCGGCTCAAGCGGTATGTAAGAACATGAACACACACACACACACACATATACTATCTGGGCAGAACTCTTTGGTGTCTCTTGTTGATTAGGCTAACAAATGATTTGATCATATGCATGTCTTCTGTAGCTCGCCAGTGAGTCGGGACATGTGCAGTATGGAGGCCGTTAAAGCTGACATCATGGGCCTTGATGTGGAGAGATGATCTCACTAGACACATGGAGTAATTGGACCTTAACAAGAATTATTCTTCTAGAAAAATATAAATTACTTCCCAATTAAAAAAAAGTTTTAAATGTGTAGTGCTGTGTTGCACTAAACTTTTATTGTCCTAGACCAATGTGGTGTTTGATCCTTATTTTATCTGTTTGAATCAGACAATCTCAGTTTCCTGATATTGCACTAGTGTTAATGTATACAGTAATAGTCAGTTCTATATAAATTTTAAAACTCATTCACAGCAGCATGTTTAATGTGTGATTCAATCTAACTTGTTTATAAACTAGAATCTGGTCCAAAGATATACTCATTATTGCTTTAGTCCCCAAATTTATGACCATGTAGGAATAATTATTTTGTATATAAAATAATTTTGTATTATTGTATGAAAACTTGTAATTTTAGACCATTTACTACAGAATGAAAAGTGTTAATTCATATATATTTTTTTCTAAACAAATAATATGGAGTGGGAATAATGGGAATGCACAAAACTGTTCAATTTTTATTGGTTCAGAAGTACAGAAACAAGTGCTTTTCTATATGAGACATTGGAAAAAACAAAACAAGCCTTACAGGTGTGTCAATTAAGCAAGACCCCTTATAAACCTTTTGAATTTTCCACTATGCACAACTTTTTCAAATATAAATGCTGTGGTTGTCCTTTCATTGTTTGTTAGAGCAAAACTGTCCTAAATGTAAGTGATATTACTGCAATATAGAATTATCAAATTATAATTTGTCCTGTGTTTACACAACTATGTTTAAAGCTTGTAGAGGGTACAATACAATTAGGTCAATTTATTGAATGTGGTCATCTATTCTTCAAAGCATCATGACTGAGAAGGGCCAGCAGGATCACTCCTTCTTGTTCCCCCACTTAGCCATCTTGTTGTTAACTGGTGTTTTCATAAACCTGCTTGACTTCATGTATTCTGCTATTTTCTCAAGTGCCTTGGATGAAATAATTGATAAAGTATTTCATTAGTTTCAACTTCCTGTACTTGTTTCAAATCATTCAGTGCATTGAAACAAACAATACTTTAAATGAAGTCATGCATGTGATACAAACCTCAAATCGGTCCAGGAAATCTCTGATGTTCTTAAAGTCATCTAGACACTTTGGTTCAAACATGCGGTGCTGGTCCAACAACTCATACATGATAAAGTCTGGAAATGTGATCTATATAAAGACAAACGCAGAAGGCTCACTTGGCCTGTGTATATGATTAAGATCTGCAAGAAAAAAATAAATGTGCAAAAAAAAAAAAAAAAAAAAAAAAAAGTATCCTGTGCATCTTCCTGCAACAGCATTACCTTGTCACCTGCAAACCACTTCCTGTCCCCCAAGAAGTCAGAGAACTGCTTTAGAACTCCTGGAAGTGCCTCCAAGTATCCTTGCTTTTTATTTTCCTGATGGTAATGAAGCACAATCTGTTAGTCAAGCCCTGTTCATGCTGTTAACACATTTGAAATGACTGACATGATTCACTCACAAGGTCTCTATAGCAGATCAGGACGAAGCCATTACGGAAGTCCATTGCTTGATTCTCGAGGATGTCCACTCTAATCATCTCATCCTCCGTTTCTCCACCTAACAGGAATGTGCAGAGAGGCAACACAAAATGCACGTGCAAGCATTAAAGCCACTGAAAAAGAACCAATACAATAATTAACCAATATTATAATTTTTACAACAAGGAAAGCAACTGGAATATAAACAAAGAAATATGAGAAGTGAATTTGAACAAGTTCTCACAGAGGTTGTGCTTTCGAGCAATGTATCTCATTATTGCGTTGCTCTGCACAATTTTCTTGTCACCATCCTCAAGATAGGGCAGCTGTAGGGTGAAAAAAGACACCTCAGCATAACTGGCATTGCGACACCAACAAAATGAATAGATTTTCAGTCCGCTTGCATCACAACTTACATTGGGGAAGTCCATCTTAAGTTTGGCTTTCTCCTCAAACCAACAGTTTTTGTCATAATTGGGAGCTATAAAGTAAGAATCGGACCACTGCATGAAAGTCACATGAACATGGAATCCTACACAATTTGCACATGTGCACTCAAGAGTATTGATCCACTGATGTGACAGATTCATAAATCTCGATAGATTAGCTAGTCAATACATTACCTTCCCCACAGGAGTAGAACTTATCCTCATACTCGGTCCCGGTGTATTCCAAAAGCAAACGGATAGGCTGGGCGAGCTGGTTAACAGACAAGTGTGTGTGTTAGCCAGTTTAATGGGTAGAAACAGTAAATTCATCTTAATGCGGATTCAAACATTGTAGTGTACCACTACTCCGAGACACCAGTTAGCTAACTTAGCCAATTCGGTTAGCTATACGCCAAATTGATAGCTAGTTAGCTAACAATTGCTACAAAGTGCAACATGTATTTTTTTTTACTATCGTGAAGCATAAATGTCTTGTAAACATGTTAATTATCTAGAATTTTCTGTGAAAACACGCGTATAATGGCTGCAAACACAGCTGAACGAATGAAACACCCACAGCTGCTACTACAAAAGGTTTCACATTCCCCTAGTTTAAGTGTGCTTGGTTCTTACCCCCCGAATGTCCCAGTAAACCAGTTTCATCGTTTTCTCGACACGGTCGCGCTTGTGAGACTGAACAAACCGGAGTGTTAATATTCACTACCGTAACAGCGATTCAAGATGTAGCCAATCTACGAGGGTGGGACTAACGCCTGAGCAGCAGGTCTCATAAAACCACACGTGTCTGATTGGAGGTTATAGCGCTGCTTCAACACAATATTGGTATTAATATTTATTAATAAATTATATCAAATATGTTTTTATCCGCGAAAAAAGAAATGGACATGGACTGTAAAATGTAAAAGAAATGTAAAAGAGAATAAACGGATCACATTTTTAAACCTTGGCACAAACATTTTTTAGTTTCGGAAATATTTTATAACGATATTGCAGTAACATGCACAGTCCACTACAGGAAAAATCGCCAGTGAGCATATATCACAAAAATTACAAAAGTTTACAAAACTGCAGTTTTTTTCCTTAAGTGATTGACTGAAAGGGGACACTGACAATTAGTAGATAAATTGTTAATTTATTTATTTATAAATGCAAGAATGTTTGGCGTTTTGAAAGTGTCTAGTTTTATAACCTAGAGAGAAAGACCAGGTTTTAAGCTATTTTAATCTTTCATCATCTTAGCACTGTGGAAATGTTAGACAAATCAGTACATTTATTAGATTTAAGGAGCATCTTAAGTGCACGTTTAAATATTTCGCGAGATGTCATGAGAGTCCTCTCAATCCTAATTACATCATTAAATCTTGCATGTTCTTAACATCCACTATGTGTTACACACTTAATGAGTAAAATGAAGACAGAGGGATACATTTAAACTAATGAACCCTGAAGATGTACAGATTATTTGATGGGGATAAATACATTTTGGAATTTTTTTTTTGCTGTCTGGATTGTTTATCTTCAGTTTGTTAGGTGCCTTTCAAATTAGGCCTTTCAATTATCTTCAAGGAGACTGGTTCACTTCTAAGTTGATGTAAATGTCATTTATATTGCACAAATGTATGAATGATGGAGGAAGGGCCACTTACACTGCAGTTATCTAGAGTGTTGTTTCCTGAATGAGGAACAATACAGGAAGGGCCAATGAAAACAGCTTGTTTAACTTATCTGTGTTTTAATAGCTATATGTTAAATAAAGAAGGGTTGGAAAATAGTGGTATAACAAAATGAATTATGGCTGATTTTGCAACAGATTTTGTTGAAAATGGAAAAATAAATGAATAAAAAGAAAATGTAGGGCACATTAAGAGAAATTATACACTCCCACTGATTCACACACACTGAGACTATAAAGACAGAACTTTACAGGTGTGTTCATAGCTGGAACAGGAAGCAAGGGTGAATAGTCTTGTCACCACCTTGTCAACACTAATCAATGAAATATTTAATTCTTGAAATCAAATGAGCAATGAGAAAAAAATTATATTAATGTTGTTTTTAAAGACATATAAAGATCATGTGTTTATATACTTTAATGTATAATATACATTAAACTCATATTGAAGGATCAAAAAACATCTTAAAGTTTTTCATTTTTAGACAGAGCAAGACCATAAATAAACTTCACTTTGATATGAATTTCAATTTGCAATAAATAATTCAGTTACAATTATCCAAGTACACAAACACACACATAAACATAAAAATGTGATCCTAATAAGTAAATCCACCAAAACATCGAATAACATCGGACATTACCAGGTAAATCAAAATAACAGGAACATCACACAGTTCTAGAAATGAAAGATAAGAGAGATGTGCTTGAAGTCAGGCTGAGCTCACAGACACAGTGTTGAGAAGCAGCTCTGCTGCATGAACCCGAGACCCATGCTGCCCATTTTCCACTACAAGTATCCATGATATTCTCCATCCAATGACCACCAAGTCCACTGACCACTTGGCTTTGCCAAGTCTCTGTTTAATCCCCAGTGCTGCAACTGCTGGATCAGTTAGTGATAATGCATTTAAAAGACCTTAAACAAGTACACTACCACCACAAACCTGCACCAAAGCAAATCAACACGTAGTTTTGCCATGCTTGCTGGTAATCAACATGGAACTATTCCAGAATCCAAGACATTGCCTTAGCAATTCCTGACTGGAGTCTGGGTAAAGTTTTACCACTGGTTGTTGACATTATGAGGTGCATAACCTTGAAGGATGACGTATTGGCAGATAGCACAGATGCAAGGTCAGGTTATTTTAATTTAGAACCAACACTGCATGCTGACATTGGGTACCACACTAAACCGGCTGTCTTCTTTAGACAGGCCATCAGGCGCCGAAGTTGGCCGTTCCCTACAGCGCCCCCTGTGCCGTGGACATGCACAGAGACGCTTCCTCTTCGATGGTCTCCAGTTCCTCACTCCTCACTGCCTGCGTGATCAGATTTAGCTCCTCACACAGCGTCTCGAAGCGGTACGCCACGCGGATGTCCGGCACGTTGGTGCGACGGATGTCGTTGCCTTCCTGGCCCTCTTTCATGTAGTTGGGGCCGAGCCAGTAACTCTTCATCTGTATACAGAGGAGTCTGTTATAATGCCTTCAGTGCACATTTACTGTATGTGCTATTGTATTATCACTGATAACATTCTAAACATGTTATCAAGCTTGCTAGTCTGGTGAAACACATGAACTGTGGATGCCCTGTGCATATTTTTTTCAGAATGTAGCTAACACGCCTATTTCACAGATATAATTAAGTTTCATTAATTAATCAACTAATTGTCAAGCCCTTTGTGAGCTGATTAAATTAAAGGGAAAAAGAGTGAAACTGCATGATATGGCATCCCCAGGATTGGGTAAACTTCACTGTACATCAAGGTTATAGGTAAATATGTGTGTGTCCTGAAGCTGCAAAATAGCATTGGGAGCTTTTAATATACAGTAAGAGACTAATCCTGTGTGTCAGAGAGACAGCACCTTGTTGGAGAAACCACTCATGAGCACACTGTTTCTGGCCAGCTCACACATATCACATGAGCTCAGCTTCCACACTTGAGCAGCTATGCTGTACTCTTCCATTAGGGGCTCCTGAAACACACACACACACACACACACACACACACACACACACACACACACACACACACACACACACACACACACACACACACACACACACACACACACACACACAGTGTTTGTCAGACACTCCTCAAACTACATTTGTAGTCATTTTAGTCACTCTATTGATTTTCAAGTCCCCATGAAAAGTCTTCTGAAGTGTCTACAGCAGCGTAGCTATCGTTCATTGAGAAGGCCCTGACCTTTGTGAAGTGGAACTGGAGAGGGTCATCGGTGGATAAGGAGACCATGAGGCCTCTGGAGAGATACTCAGGTAGCGGGTTACGGTGGTAGCTGAGGAACAAGCTATTGTTGCTGAGAGGAGACATGGCGATGCCGATCTGGGCCAAGTAATACAAGTACTGCAGCACTGGAGCCTGGAGGGGAACAAACAGCCATATTAGAAATCCAGAAGTCCAGCAGTCACTAACCCAGTCATAACATCGGCGTGGCATGCTGTTTATGCATATATATTGCAAAATGAATAAATATGCATGGAACTATGTAATCTGTAGTCAAGTATTATGAAAAAATTCTCACTGTCAACTAAAGTAGAATGACATACAACAACAGTACAAGCAGCGATAACATGAAGCCCTTGTCAAAGTCATTCTTTCTTTAAAGTGAGTGAATGAGTGCTGTTTAAATAGACTGAAATATCACACTGAACTAAACAATCATGTTTATAGCTCTATTCCATACCAGCCACACTGTGTTTAACCGTAGAGCACATATGTCAAAGTCAAGGCCCGCGGGCCAGATCCGGCCCGCGAATTGATTATCTATGGCCCCCTGGATGATATTTAATTACTATTAGAACCGGCCCGCAGGCCACAGCCGCCCGATGGTGTTTTGCACGCACAAACACTACATTCCCCACAATGCAACGGTAGCCCGTGAAGTCACTGCAGCGCACACAAGCGGCGAGGGTCTGCGCGGCGAAAATGACGCAATCGCAGTGGCTCCGCCCGTGCGCGAGGGCGTCGCACGCTGTCGATTCTCAAGGTCGTGCACCTCTCGAATTTTGTAACAGTGCGCGCACCAGTTAAACTTAATTAAGTTAGATATTTATACATATAGTCGAAATAATTCGAAATCATTCGCTTTTTTATTCACATTATTTAATGGTTATTTTCAAAACGCCCAATCTTAACGTCTTCACGTTCTCTCATGTTTTGTCCTGGAATTACAAGAGGCTCGTATTTGTTAACGTAATACATTTGTTGTGAAACGAAGTCGTTACAATTTTAAGCATTTTCAAGTACTTTAGCCTAAATTCCAGCACTTTTCAAACCTTTATTACTTTATTAATTTAATGTACAGGACATGTTTTATTTGAAGGAAGTTTGTTTTTATCTGTTTGCTTGTTGAAAAATGTTTTCACTTGAAATTACTGACAGATCCATAAGAAAATATTGCTTTATTCATTTAAGCATTAAATAGTATACACTGTGTTGGGTCTTGGTTCAATAGGCTATGTGCAATCATTTCAATATGTTTTAATAAACATTGAACCAGTCCGGCCCTCGGCTTGTAGCAAATTTGGTTTTTTGGCCCTCGGTGTATTTGACTTTGACATCCCTGCCGTAGAGAGATATATTTTACAGTTTAGCGGATAGACAAAACAAAGACAAACAGAAGAGGTTTAGAGAGTTGAACTCTGACCTTCCTGAGGAGCAGTCCATGAGAGATGTTCTCAGTCAGCATGAAGCCAGACACCAGGTGGTGGATAGGTCCTGCCTCACCACAGTGTGGCCGTAGCACAAACGTACTGAAGTTCCTTCTCCTGTACGAAGGCAGGACTGATGTTTGAATACAGTTACAGTGTTATAGAAACATAGATGATGAAAAAGAGTATTTCTGAACCCCCATTTTTGTTTGTTTCTTGATAAATCATAACCTTTTTCACCTTGCATCTTAGTATTGTACACAGTATTTTAGAATGCTTGATATGGTACATAAGCTGTGAGAGCGACCTACTACACAGTCTGAAGGCACCATGATTCATTTCACACCTTAATGTTGTTTATTTAAAGACTCTCAATTACAGTTCACAAATAATGCTCTCCTGCTAATGGAGAACCACATTACATCTACTCCACAGATTTGTAATACAGTGAACACAATGTTCCTGGCAAAGACTGCAGGTGTACCACAGCAAGGGGAAGTGTCATTCCTGGCATTTACGTGACACTCTATTTGACCAGTAAGTCTGAAAAAATGTTCAAAATGAATAACGATTCAAATAACTTGTTTGATTATTCCAAAGAGTGTCAAGTCTGCATTTGGTGAGGAGCGAGAGTTGCTCAGGTACAGGGAGAGGCTGTGAAAGGAGTCTTTGATGCCTTTGAGAGCAAACCTGCGCAGGTCGTTGAGCACGGTCATGTTGGCGAACATGTAGTAGAGGTAGTAGGAGTAAGGGGGGTTGTCCTCCTCCGTCCAGCTAACAGGGAGTGGACTGTCCAGGTTAAAGATGTGGTGTTCTGGTTTGGACTCGTCATCTACGCTGTCAAAGCCAACCACCTGATGGATGAAACACTTTTGAACCACACATCACTGACATGGTGCTTTGTAAAACACACAAAAACAACATTGCGATTTTATATGCCCAACTGTTGAATTATTTGTTCCATTTTACACCTGTATGACTGCATGAGATCTGTGGTGATTTGTGCCATAAGAGGTAAAATCGATGTTGTACACACCTTTGCCTCAGCTTAAAATGTTAATTGCAACACTAAATGAAGTCACTGGCCATTACTTTCAAAAGCTTCATCTTGTGTATATGTCTAGGTCAGTCAGCACTCAGATCTGCCCTGCCATACAAAGCACATTATGGGCAGTATATTCAGTATATTACTTACATGTTGGAGAAAGACGTGGAGCTCTGGGTGGCTGCTTGGCTGGATGGTGACCTCAAACAGAGGCAGGAAGATGTTCTCCAGAAACTCCTGGAAATTGCAGAGCTGTTTCTTGGTGTGGTAGACATCACTGCATGAGGGACACACCATTGAACTAACCATTTAACATGTGACTAACAGTATTGTACTAGAACTAATATTGTAATAGAACTAGTACTAAAATGTAATGCAGTGGGAGATGTGTATTGTGAAGGCACGTTGGCACTCACAACAGACGAGGGACCTGGACAAGCCAGCGGACGTTGTCAGAGTAGACCTGGTGTCTGACCGCCCACTGGGCCAGTTTGTCCCACTCGTCTCTGGAGCGTCCATAGATGGAAAGCCGCAGCTCAACATTCTGATATTTACTTTCCTCAAGGTCTGCCATCACCTCCTGAAATGCATTGACACACTCCGGTCAGCAGGGGGCGAGTTGTCACTTCACACACTGATTCATTTATCCAGCACAGATGAAAATCATGGTCACTCATAGTTACTGTTTCATTTCATATCCAATGTGGAGCAGTGAGGAACCAAAACAGCACAAACGGTGTCATTGTTCAGTTCCTTACACACCATATAACTGCAGAAGATACCTTGACAATGTGGCCAAAGTATTTCCCTTCAATATGGTTGTCCGTTTTGATGAAGATCTCTCGGAGAATGGACTCGCCGATGGGGTTGTATTTGGCGTTGAATTTGTCAAAGCGATGGAACGTATTTCGATCCTGACCAGAGAGATGGGATCCAAACACTTGCAATTACTATCATTTCTTGTATTTCTTATTATCTTTTTATTGTCACATAGTCATTTATACATATTCAGCAAAGCTAATATCATTACAAGGGCAAGTTTACTTACCGCATGCATGTCCAGTGTGTCCACGCTGAGGTCAAAAGCTGTGAGGTTCATGCTCTCAAAGACCTCCATAAGTGTCTGTCCACGTCCTTTCTCCACATGAACAATCTCTTTCGGGTACTTCTTCATAGCCCTCTTAATGAAGCGGAGCAGGTGCTTCTGATTCATGCAAGATGACGCATGGATGTGGGTGTCCACCTGAGGCCAGGGAGAGAGAACAGAGACAGAGACATGAACTTAAGGATGTCTATAGTCAAAGATGAGTAGATGTAGAATGGTCCTAGTAAAGACCTGCTAAAATTGAATGCCAATAATGTAAATACACTGTACAAATATTATTCCATAATAACTGATGATGTTGTTGATGATGATGATTATTATTAAATATATAAGAAAGATCAATGAAAGAGCTAGACTACTGTTGCATGTATTTGATTTCACAAAATTTCACCTTGCGTATGTTGTAGAAGTCACGGTGAGGAACCTTTTTCTGTGCTGCTAGCTCCTTCATCTCATTTAAGAGGATGTGCATCTGAAACTTTGAGCTCAGGTACTGGAGCCGACGATAGCAGAACGATTTCCTGTTGATAAATCTCTTGATCAGGAATCATAGATGGATGCACAGCAGATGGTCCTGGCTGAGTTATCATTGAAGAATATTTCCAAATGTCTGGGTTATATAGGACCTCATAAGTACTAAACATTTTCCTGTGATGTTTACAGTTCAAGTTTACAAGTCATAGAGTTCCTGCAGTTACTTATCAAAGCATCATTATTGGAGCGCGCAGGTACTATGTAGCTGTCTTGGCCTTGTAGAATGCAGCTATGCCCACTCCGTTAAGCCCGGGTGTGACTTACACTGGCCCATTGATGATGAGAGCCATCATTACGTTCATGTCAGCAATATACTCCTGCAGATCTGGGTAGGGTAGGTCCAGCTCCGTGGCCCTGACAGAGACAGTTTGTTTTAACAGTAGCAAAGTACTACAACTATACAACTTTTGTAGTTATACAGTAGCTACAAAAACAGTAGTTGTGTAAAGATAACATAATTCGGCAAATTAGTCATAATGAGCAGGAGAAAATAAATATGTAAATATGTTGCTGAAGAAGTGAAAGTGCTGAATGCAGAATGCAGGAGCACTGACTTGTTCATGTTGGTTTTGTGAGTATACACATGTACAACGCCATCCACCATTTTGCAGCTGTAGCCCATATCTGGGGGCAAGCTTGCGGGGTTCAGGCCTTCGTAGGGGTGGGTCTTAGATACAGGGGGGTGAACCTGGGCATCTGGGAGGTGGGGGGGATCCAAGGAATGCAAAAGCAATTCAGAATTAAATCGGAATGTGTTTCTTTATAATCTTTGTTACCCAGAAATCCATCCGGAATATTCAGCGAGCAGCTCAATTACATTTTTAAAAATCACATTTTTGTCATCACTCGTTAAAAACCAACACTCACCCGCGGTCATGGAGGCCTCGGATGGGTTCTCACACACGTCCAGAGGCCGGTCTCCGAGCTCATGTAGGTAGCGCAACGTGGTCATGCAGAAGCTCTGACCGGTGAGAGTCATGTACTTCTCTCTGATGAACAGAGCCTTCACCACACACTTGGCTGCATCCAGCAGGTCTGTGAAGGGGACCTTGGTGATGAGAGAGAATTGAGGTGAAGTCAAATCAGGGAGTCAGTTGCCATAGATGAGATTAGATTTCAGGCTAATAGGATGGGCCTGCATCAGAGGCTTAAATATATCTGCAATAAATCTGGGTTGGGGACAGGGTTGGAGACTAGATTGGGGACTGGATTGGGGACTGGGTTTTAGCCTTTAAGAAAAATAACCATACTCTCTGCTTATTGATGTTTTTTCTCATTCATAATATAAAAAACAATATTTTTCTCCAGTTCTGTCTTACTCACTCCACATTTCTCATCTCCAGAGATAGTGACTCTCTGGTACTCCCTCTCTGGTATGAGCTCCCGCTCTGGATACAGGTCGCCAGGCACCTGGCTCTGCTCCTTCAGATTCCTGGACAAAAACAAGTGGGGAAAGACAGGGATCCTCAACAGAGTCCAGCGCACCCCAGAGTGTGCATGCTAATCAGAGTGAAACAGCAAACTCACTCTAGATCTGTAGCGCTGTCCGTCTTCATAAACTCCTGCTTGGCTCTCAGAAGAATTTCGGGCTCATACCTGTGGGCCGATGACAGGGAATTGCTCGTCACTGATTGGTCAAGAGCGGCCGTGTGGAAGGGCGGGAGGCGTGGTCTTACTTGATGTCCTGGCTGATCTGCCTCTGCAGCCGGTGACGTCTCTCCTCCAGCTGCTCAATGGGGCTGTCCTCCGGGAACTCATAGGGAGCACTGCGCATCTCACTCTCAGCCAGGCTGCGTGAGAATAGCTCCTACACACACACACACACACACACACACACACACACACACACACACACACACACACACACACACACACACACACAGAGACATACTCACACAGGGACACAAACACACATACAGACATGCACACATACAGACAGATATACACACACAGGGACACACACAAGCATACACACACAAGCATACAGACATACACATACAGGCACACACACGCACATGCACGCACACATTATACAAACAAATACACACATTAAGCATTATTCATTATTATACGCCACAAGGCAGAAAATAAAAGTAAAGGTTGCATCACCCACCTCAGCAATTTCTTTATATTTGCCATCCATGGAAGTGCGCAGGTCAACAGGTCCGTGCTTGGCTACCGGGATACCAGGCAAGGAATACTGGGAAGTTAGGAGATGATGGGCACCACGCACATCTAACGGGGAGAGTGAGAGAGACTGAAGTGAGAGGAGAGACGTGGAATGAAAGAGGGAGAGTTAGACACAATGGGAGTGACAGCACGCTAATCCTTTGAACCATTATGACCAAGTTATGACTGTGTGTGTGTGTGTGTGTGTGTGTGTGTGTGTGTGTGTGTGTGTGTGTGTGTGTGTGTGTGTGTGTGTGTGTGTGTTGTGCCTCCGTGTGTGTGTGTGTGTGTGTTCAGGGCCGGCGCCACGGGGGGGCGAATGGGGGCGTCGCCCCCTCAGGCGAGGTGTCCCGCCCCCTCAATGTAAAAAATAAGACCCATTTATTTTACGTTCGCCAATAACCCCCCCCCCCCCCCGAAATTTTCTGACGCCCCCTCACTGTATATGTTCTGGCGCCGGCCCTGTGTGTGTTTGTGCCTCTGTGTGTGTGTGTGTGTGTGAGTGTTTGTGTGTGTGTGTGTGTTTGTGCCTCTGTGTGTGTGTGTTTGTGTGTGTGTGTGTTTGTGCCTCTGTGTGTGTGTGTGTGTGTGTGTGTGTGTGTTTGTGTGTGTGTGTGTGTGTGTGTGTGTGTGAGAGAGAGAGAGAGAGAGAGAGAGAGAGAGAGAGAGAGAGAGAGAGAAATAGGGAGGTATTACTTGAAAACATATGTAAGATCTGATATGTAAGTGTAAGGTATGTAATTACAAAAACATGATCATGTCTCCTCCTCATTTGTTCTCTTTTCTATTTCCCTCCATCTGCAAAAGGCAACGCGTTTCTGATGCAGCAGTACACTGTGGCCCCAGAGGAACGTCATTTCGTTGCTGAGTACTTGTGACAATGACAATAAAGTTCAATGTAATCTAATCTAATCCATGGACCTTGTGGAAAAGACTCTTTGCTTTATCTTCAAGTGGTAAATCCTCCTGGCCCCAGCAGATAGGCACCAAAGAGGAGTGGGTTAAATGTAAGCTAGCAATCAGCCAAAGGGTGTTTGTGTCTCAAGCACAATGGGAACATTTGAGTGGCAGAACATCATTGTGTGTGTGTGTGTGTGTGTGTGTGTGTGTGTGTGTGTGTGTGTGTGTGTGTGTGTGTGTGTGTGTGTTCTCACCACTTTAATTCAGAATACTTTCACTAGTTTGAGTGTGCTCTCCCAGCCCCTCTGACCTGTCATGGCTTCCACTGCCCTCCGTGTGATATCAGTCTTTCTACCCTGTCATAATTAATTAAATATTCATGACACTAATGAATACTTAAGCAGTCCATGTGCCAAAGAGACATAGGAGCTGCAGTCCACCAATTAACACACATATTAAAATCCAGAATTACCACGGACAACCTCATGGCAGAATGAATGGAGTAAACAACCTAAAGCCAGTTCAGCTACAGAGGCAAATCATTTATATTCAAAATTACATTCCTCAAAATTCCTTAGATATTAAGATCAGAGTGAATGACGATATAGCCTGTATTCTATTCTATCATTAGCATTCCACTGCAAAGTACTTTTCTAAAAATTATTATTCTGGTTATGTAGTAGCCAGTAATTACTGAAATGTGTCAGAGCCCTTCCCCGTCATGGTCTCTGAAAGAGCAAATTGCATACTTTTTCAAGCCTTTCTTCTAATTCTCTTCAATCTGTCATCTCTTCTAAAGAAGCACAATAATTTGCAAAATAATTTGTTTACAGTCACTGTGGCTCTAGATTTTTAGACACGCAGTGAATATCTTCACTATCTGTGGCTTTCAATATCACCTCTTGTATGTTGAATAGAGCGATGGTCCAAACCTACTGCTGCACGAAGTCCTAGGAGACCAAGCTCGCTACAGAACGGACAGAGAGTGCGTTGGAGTCCAGCCGTGAAGTGGATCCTTTCTGCGACTCCCGTAAAGCCACGCAGTTTCGCAGCCTGCTCCAGTCGCACCTTCTCTTTTGTTCCCCACGCGCGTTTGTTAAATCCTGCATTTGCCACCAGGCCTCAGTTTACTTCGCTATATGAAGTCGCCCGCGGTCTGAAAGCAGAGCGCTGTTTACGCCCCGATCGTGTGGACCTAAACAGTAATTACTAACTCTCTGAGCCAGTAGACGGCTCCAGCATATAGGCCGCAACCGGCTCGTGCTTAAGTGCTGAATAATTGATGTTGGTCATTTGGTCGAACCACACGCGAATATGCGAGGAGCTCTGAATTACTGCAAAACAACAAACCCGATCTAAGTCCATGGATAATACGAGGTGCATTTCAGTCAGAATTGTTAGGCTTTGGGATGTGTTGAAAAGTGCTCTCGCATTCAGCATACTTTACAACATACTATCAAATGAAATATATGGCCAGACGTATTAGCATTCATTAACTACAGTAAGATGTAGTAATGTTTAAAAATAATACTGTCTGACATACAGTAAAAGTAGCAATATGCAAGTAACTGTGAATGTGGAACCAGAGCCAATGTAATGTTAAATGATATTCAGAAAAACAGTAAATGGACTTCTTACAGACTGGCTGTTCACTGCTAATGTTTTCACTCTTTCACTCATTACATGAGTAATAACGGGACCAGGAGAGCCCTTATCTTGTTAAGCACGTGGGTGGATGCTATAGGGCAGATGGAGAGGATAATTATGACACTGGCGGATCATTATCAGACTACATAGGGAGACCAATACACAGCAGGTGAGGAAACTCTCTCTCTCTCTCTCTCTCTCTCTCTCTCTCTCTCTCTCTCTCTCTCTCTCTCTATCCTTTCCATCACTTTAATCCTCTTGTATCAGCTATGTGTTGTTTTTATTATTACCCTAGATGTACTTTCACATATAATTTTTTGCATTTTTACTGGGACATGGTAAGAACAAGAAAGTTCATATGAAAGTGTGTGTATGTTGTGCCCAGTCTGTCTGCGGTGGAGGACAGATGAGCTTGCTGGGTTATGTCTCATCTCTTAATGGCTGCTATATTTGGAGCTACAGTGTCCATGGTTATACAACACCATCCCCTTTTCACACTCACTCACCACACAAAAGGCTGAAAAAAAGCTCATTTCAGTCACTCTAGCTGGCCTCCCCTGGGCCAGAAACATTAACCGAGCACCTCAAGTAATCAAACTCTAATTCAACCTCTGCTGACTGTTTGTTATTCAAACTGGTCAACTGTCGTGCCGTTTGGTATGAAGAAACAATTTTCTGCATAGTTCATAAGACGGACAAACTTTCCATAACAAGTTTACACTATGATATCATCTCAGAGCTCAGAGTTAAAATGGCCCAGTGGACTATATGCATGGCAAAAACAAAGAATTTTAAGCTGTAGTATAATCCTCCTTGACATCCACTGATTCATAAACGCTCTTAAGCCTTTTCCATAATCTACAAAGGTGCTTCAGGCCCTCAGACCAATTGACTTGATTCTCTTCAAATCGTGAGTATTAGGAAAGGCTAGCAGGCAGCTGTGGCAGGTCTCAGATCAGTGCACTGCCTCTCCTCTGCTTCTGATGATCTCTTCAATTCACGTAAAATTGTCCCTTGTGGGCACATGGAGATTGCATCATAATATTAAGGGGAGTGTTCAAACTGCTCAGAACGAGGACCAGTAAACAAATCATGCTATCTCTCTGCATAACTGAACCATTGAACCAAAGCTTACAACTGCAAATTGTCCAGCTGGTGTTAGAAAGGAAGAGGCCAAAGGTTAGAATTATTACTTCTGGTAGTAATATTGGTTATTTCAGGGTAGTGAGGCGGGGTCTGGGCCATGGCTCTTTGACCCATGCTGGACCGGACAAGGTACCAGGCAACAACAACAACAAAAACGACACAATGTATCAGATGGCCAAAGTCCATAACAAACCTCAGAGACATCAAACACAGCTCATGAGTCTTTTAATCAGTGTGTCTGCAGTCATCTCAGTTGTGAATATATTTTTGGGATATCAGACAATACAGAAGGGGAAGTGAGGACTGGTGAGATCAAACAGGAGACAGGGAGAGCAGAGACAAGCCCCAGGTCTTTAGCTCAAAATAGAAGCTACCGTCACAGACCAGATTTTCTCTTGTCTAGACTGAAGCGCCATACATAGAGATCTGTTATAACTACAAGACATAGTAAGACTACCATGCTAATGCTAATATGCCATTGATACAGTATTGCCACTGTATCAGTCTAGTGCTATTGTAGATTCGGTAACCTTTTTTGTTAAGAGTGTATTTTTTCCTGTTCTATTCACATTCAGGGTGGATTCTCTGTTCTAATTCTGCATTTTTTCATTATACAATTTTACAACCTTGTATCTGACACTACCTTGTACAATACCTTGTACCACTTTACTCCAATTATCTACATTACCAGGGTTTACTGTAATGTTCCCAAGGTAATCAATGCAGCAAGAGTTTGTGATCTAACATACTACAGCCATTTTAGTAGATTCTGCATTATTGCATTTTTCCACACACTGGGAAAAACACACTGTGTTTATTTAAATTCCTATGATAAGAACATAAGACCTCTGACCATAGATGCTATTTTTGCGGGGGGAGGGGGATACCTCTGTTGTTCAGCTTAGCACTGGGGACACAGAGGCAGCTTGAGTCAAATGTGCAGGCTTGTTTTAATGTAGTTTACTTTGGTTTAGCAATCAAATTCATGTGATATCACCTAGACATTTTGCCTCTACACTTAATTAGACACTTTTCATATTAAGTACATATGAAAAGTTTATACTGCTGCAGTTTCTGTATAATACAATTTTATTGGAACATTGTGTGAGGATTTAACATAAGGTGAAAACTACTTAAACTCTTTACAAGACTGCAGATCCTCCTTGTGTTTTCTTTTACGTCTCTAAACATGACACCATCTATCTGTGATGGAGACTGTCGCTGACCAAGAGGGTAGTGTGACGGCGACCGTCACTCAGGAAGGTCAATGTGCCTTCTGGCTACAGTGCCAGAGAGCTGGCATTTTGGAGGCCAGAACACATGTTTACTTCCTGGAAACCCCAGTTCTGACACCAGGGTGTGTCTGCTGCCCTCAGTCTTTGTCACAATTGGGTCAGAAGTGTTGTTGTTGTGAGGTCATCGGGAGCATTTGTGGTTAAAGAAACAAGCTGGGACACAAGGGGTGGATGTAAAGGGACCCCCGTGAAGGGCGTGGATATAACCCTGGATGAAGGGTGGATGTAAAGGGACCCCCGTGAAGGGCGTGGATATAACCCTGGGGTGGATGAAGGGTGGATGTATGAGGGGAACAAAGAATGCCTGATGCGCACGTGTCCCTTGCTGAAGTGGAGGAAAATCCTTATCTAAAATTGACAAACACATACACACAAATACATGAAAGGTGTTCTCTTCCTTCCTCAACTGTCTGTTATGCTATTCCTGTCTGCTGCCAGTGTAGTAAATAGTGATGCACATTTAATTTACTCTACCCTCATCACCTTCACAGAAAGAGAAGAGCAATCAATAGACATCACTATGAAATAGATTCTTTCCTCCCTCTCTCTCTCTATCTCTCTCTCTCTCTCTCTCACACACACACACACACACACACACACACACACACACACACACACACACTGAAAACTATCCCAGGTGGAAAGCATTAGTCGACAACATTGCAAATGTTTAGGGATGAACAACAGGAGAAAGACAAGAATTATATGCAAAAAAGAAGATGACAGAGGATTAGAGAGCTTGCTGAATAATTCCCTCTAGGCACATATGACCTGGCTGAGGAGACATGGTGGAGAGAACCAGGGTTTCTCTTCACACAACATGAGAAAGAGAGTGTCTATGTATGCAAGAGAGAGAGAGAGAGAGAGAGAGGGGGGGGGAGATGCACCCACACCACACAACCATTGTGAAACAACACAGGTCTACAACAAAACACTCACTTCATTTGCTCACACACAGACACACTAGATTAGATACGTACATATAGTAAACACAGCTGATGGGGTCGATATATCCACTCCCCCCTCTCCCCCCTAAGGAAAGTGGTCTTTCCCGCCAGCTGCCTCATCCAGCCTCTGTCATTCCCTTTCTCATTTAAATATGTCTGACACACAGGCAGACTGTACCACCTTAGTGCACAGGCAGGGGAGAGTCTAACAGCATCCCTGCTGCATCTATGGTAAGAATATCCTGTTAGCCTTTCAGTCCCCCTATATCTTCAACCTCTGTGATGCTTTCTAATGACTGTGACGATCTGTGTTTTGATGTATAAACAGATGCTTACATACACGCACACGCAAAGACAGTGAGAGAGAAGGAGGATGGAACCACAACCACACAAGCATTCAGAACATGTATCTTCAACAAAAGACTAATTTCATTGGCTCACACACACACACTTGCTACTGAATCTGTTCCTCTTAGATACATACATACAGTAAACACAGCTGATGGGGTCGATGTATCCTCTCCCCCCTCTCTCCTCTTCCTGGCTCCTGCCAGCTGCCCCAGCCAGCCTCTGTTATTCCCTTTCTCATTTAAATATCTCTGACACACTACCGGACTATACCACTTTAGTGTACAGGCTGGGGAGAGTCTTACAACATCCATGCTCCATTTTTGGTTGGAAATGCCCTGTTAGTTTTTCATTCCCCCCGTATTTTCAACCTCTGTGATGCATTCTGATGACTCTGCTGATGCTGTGAGACACCTCCCAGCATACAGTTCAATAATATTTGATGTCAACAAACAAAGAATGCACAGTGACATAACTAATTCCTATTACCCACCCACCCCACCTCCCTTCCCCCACGGATATAAAACAGTGTTTAATTTCTTACAGGCATTTTACACATTTCTGTGAATGTACAGAAAATGTCATGAAAAGTGTTTACATATAAAAATATATGTTAGTAAGTGCTGTTTTGCATCCACACTGACAACGTTACGTTATTACAAACATATGTAGAATTTTTTCATGGTTATAAGCCAGGCCAATTTTTCTGTGTTTCAGCAATTCTGACTCTTTCCCTGCGCCATATTACGGTCTACATCATTTATTCACACTTTTGCAGATTTTACACCTCTACACCATTTTGTGTAAATATCACCATGGTTACATAAAAGTCTAATTGGTCCTGGCTGCAGCACTGTAGCACGGGCAGGCTGTACTACACACACTCCATCTTACACACACTCACACACACACACACACACACACACACACACACACACACACACACACACACACACACACACACACACACACACACAGGGTCTGCAGTGATTCTGTTTGCTCAATAACACTGATATTACTATACTAACAATGAAAAATAACACCCAACATTTTAAATGCCATTATATCTGCTGATCTGCAGTACTGGACTAATAAACATTTTTCCATGTTCAACACAAGAATGAACCAACGAATGAATAGATAAGAGGAATAAATCAATGGACCCTTCCTTTATTCACTTTCCTCTTTTTATATGATCTCTTCACTTTACTATATGTTTCCAAATGAATTAAGAAATGCCTATTATGACAATCTCTTCTGTTTAAAGGCAGAGTTGTAATCAGACTCCAGGCACTGCCTTCTTCACGTCTCAAAGGGGAGAAGCACTCGAAACGGGCCAGAGACACAGCGTAATCATTTTGAGGCAACCGCCAACACATCACCAGAAAGCAAACACTTTTATCTGGGATTGAGACCTAGCCCTGAAGAACACAACGCCTGAGAACCAACTTCTGAATGCTGAACTAAGCTCCTACGATGGAGAAAGGGTTACAGCTCTGCCATCATGGTGGCAGAGTGAGACTTCATAGGTAAGATCACTCATTTCAGGAAACTGGACGCTGGGTTCATTAACAAGGCTTATATACTTCAAACTGTGACCTTGAATACTACTTAGACAAACGAGTAAAACTTAAAAATACATAATAATAGTAAAAATTCTGCTTGATACTTTGATAATGGGATGTTCTATAATAAACTTTCCCAAAATTTGTACTGACTAAATCAAAAGAAACATTAATAATCTATACAAAAATTATTTTTTATTTATTTTTTGTTCTTACCTATGTAATCCAGGGCTTTATTTTGAATAGAGATGTGGGGACTGGTAGATGCTGTGATGAGAGCACAGTGTGAAGCAGGCGACAATTTGAAAGCTGTAGGTGGCTTGTGAAAGAGCCCTTTAAGCCCTTAGTAAAAGAGCCCCCATCTCTACTGGAACCAGTAGGGGAGGAAGTGCCTGCCACAGGGGGCAAACTCCAAAGGTTAGCAGTAAATATTGAAGCCACTGAGGTGAGGTGTGGTGTATGGAGCCTGGGACACATGCGAAGCAGCTAGATGGAGAGATTCTCCACCATGACGTTCTACGCACAGACTACGGCAAGTTCTGGGCTTAGCAGAGAGATGTGGAAAAGAGCCGGTCTAAGCAGATGTCGTTATAGCAGTGTGTTTACCTCAAAACCACCATGACATAGGTGGTGGTCACGTACGTTTATATCTTATTTAGCTGCGCAGCCTTCAGCAGAAATTCAGAAAGTGCTGCTGTCAGCAGCATCGTGCACTGCCGCCTTTGACTGCGGCCTACTGAGAGCAGCCATTTTGTGCACCTTGTTCCTCGTTTCAGTCACGGCGCTCCACTTTGGGCTTCATACAGAGACAGCACCAGGACTGTTAGGCTGTCAGGCCAGCCAGGCTGTAATCCCATAATGGCGAGATGCCTCGTACACTCCAATCAGCCCAGCACCGAAGATTGTTCAGTGGGCGGTAATTACCTAAATGATGCACTAAAGTTTTTGAGCAAAATAATATACGGTTATAGTAATATGCTCCTTGATGAGATCTGTTAAGTACTTTTTGTTTCAGTTCTTCCCAGTAAGAAACACATTTAAAGTATTTGTTCTCAGTTTATTCCTTTCCTGTAAGACTTTCCTTTTTTTTTTTTTTTTTTACTAAAAAACATTCACAGAGCCAAAGATATCAAGTCAGCAGATTTGGTGTTCCCCATGGTGCAAACAGATACCACCTGCTTGTGCTAATGCCTTAGATAATCACTCTGCTGCATAGTGGTATCCAATACTTCACGCCTGGGGCTGCAGACATTTCAATCACGAGCACAAACGCAGCCAGATAAACACGATTAATGCTGTGCCCAGATAAATGTTCCTGATTCCTTTTCTGAGACTTACCACAGGGACAAAACGACCCCAGGGTCAATTAATATTTCATCACAAGTGCAGCTGCTCCTCGATTATGTGAAATCTTTGGTAAATCTTAAGATGTAGATCTACATGCATATGTTTCAAGGAATTGATTTGAATTGATTCTCTGATGCCTAACTGGTATAAAAGTTGACACGTTATTCACGAAAAGAGTTCAGGCACTGTGTCTTATGTAAACCTTCTGGAACGGTGATGTGATTCAGTGCCATATGGTTAACATCATTTATCAGTTATCAGTTGTAACGTGTGCACCCTGCTGTTGTAAATCAGTCATGGCTTGTTAGCTGTCATATCAAGCATACTCGTTAGGGTATGACCAAAACTATTCTGTTGCACCAGAAAGCATCTAAACAAAAACAGTAGTTGCTGACTTACATTTCTACCAAGAAGCATCTTCTATGTGTAGCATTCCATGTATAGTTGTAGTTCTCTGTTATTTGCTAAATGCAGCCTCCACCCCTAATTTACTTGCTTCTTTAAATATTTATGTTGCTATTTTTTCTTCACCATGTGGAGTGTAATGAGCCAAACATCATTTCCATCTCAGCAGAGCACATCTTCCACTCTAATCAACAGGTCCGTCATCTGTCATGTTAAAGTGCACAGACACGGCCTGCTTCGTGTCTCACCTTCACACCGTGTCCAAAAAGCCACACAACAACATTGAGGCTAGACAAGCAGAATTCCCAAACACTATTCCCATCACTATTTGTGTGCGAGCTTCCAGGACCCATATGAAAAATTGAAATATCTCTCCAGATGTCAAGTATTTGTGCCGTTATCCTCAGTCCACTAAGCCAGTGGGTCTTACGGGTCTTACCTGTGCTGGCAGCGTATTGCAGACTCCCCCTCTTCCTGAAGGGGGACGTGGGTTTCGGCTTGCCAGAGGGCAGCTTGGACGTCATTTTGCCCCGTGTTTGGATACAGACCGACAAGATGTTCCTGAGCGAGCACGGCTATAGAGGAATGGAAGTAGAGAGTAAGAGAGAGAGAGAGTGAGAGAGAGAGAGAGAGAGAGAGAGACAGTCAGAAAGGAAAAGAGAAGGAGAGAGCAAGTCCACACACGATTTCAATGCAGTAAGGAGGCTGAGTGGGGTGTTCCAGAGAGAGAGAGTCCCCTCATTCCAGTATTGAGGAGGGGCTCTGGCTCCTCCCCCCACCTCCCATCCTCAAAGGCATGCATACACTGCAAGCATGCTGTCACTCCCGTGTTTCCCTGGCAACTGCAGGGTCATACAAACACCCCTGAATTAGAGCACCGGCGCTCGTAAGAGTGGGCACTCCAGCTCTCTTGCTCCTGATGCAGAGATGAGCAGCAAACGTTAGGTGACACTGGAGGACATGCGGCAGCTGTGAGCATTCGGTGATGCGGGAGGACGAGCGAGCGTTCGGTGACGCAGAAGGACGTTCAGTGCCAGTGAACTGCTCTCGCTGCAGGTACGGGAAATGGGCACAGAGCCGAGCGCTCAAGGGAGCGCAGGAGGAACTAGGCTTAACGGCCCTTTCCTCTGCTCAGCATGGCTGATCCGGGGCTGGTTTATGGATACAGGCAGACATTTGGAGCTGTGGCTATTCCCAGACTTCCATCATAAGCAGAGACTGCAAAACACATTGGAGACAGTAACCATCCAAATAATAATTTCAAAAAGGCAAGTCACAACTACATAAAATATAGTGGATGGTTATGGATAGAATGACTAACATTAATACTGATCACTGGGTCATTTTGTGCTGTGACTTGAGAGAAAAATGATCAAAGATATGCAGATGCCAGCAGATATAGTCCCTCTCTTGAAGTGTACACGAAGGATGAGGAACAAAGACATTGTTCTTGCTCATATCTGATTGGACGGCCCATAACACTGACAAGAGGGCTGAAAATCCCTTTAATGAGAGCACGACTGTCAGCACTGAGACACAGGAATGGAAAAGAGAACATGCGAAGACATGCAAAATATAACAAAATAGCAAAATATAACATTATGAGAGCGATTAAATTCGTCCTCTTAAATTCTCATTTAGGAAGAAAGATATGTAAATTCTTTCAGAATTCATACAGATATTCTTTCGACAGAGCTTCATTCGTCAAGGGACGAATTCATGACAAAACAAAAACAAGGGCCATTTTTAAACGTATGGCTCCCTCTTGTGTTAGATGCTTTAATCCGCCGTCTCTTCGCCCTCTTCCTCTGGTGATGTTAGTGATGATTCTTCACCGAGGCTAATTCAACCTAAATCATAGCTCCCACACTGAACCGACATTTCATGCAAGTTGAATAAGAATGAAAGTCTAAGGTTTGCCTCAAAGATATGTAGATACTGTGCCGTCGTACAGTCTTTGGGCTCTGGGCTAGACAGGGTAAGCGGAAAGGGTCACGGATACCATAATATACCGTGTTCCTTCCCGCAGGGTTTAGTTGAAGTTAATGTTTTTATGTTGTTATAAATGTTCATTTATAATTAATTAATTGATTATAATATATTCATTTAGCCCAATCATGTTAGAATTTACAATCTTCGTGTCGTGTATGCCTTTTGATCCAACCACCCTCCCCGTGAGCAGTAGTGTTTTTTCCTCAGCTTATCTCTGCTGCGTGTGGTCCTAGTAGCAGAATATTTCATGACCCCCCGCTGTAAAACGATAACTCGAATAGATAATATTTAATACATTTAATGGTTTAAGACCGTTTCAGTTCACTGACACCTCAATCACATCGTTTCCAAGTTTATGCGGCGGTGGAACAAGGTAAGTGTGTCGTATTCGGACTCCCCGACAGAATCACGGTCCTTTCGCGTACACGCGCGTCACGCATGCGCGTGGATGCTGCAGATTGTTTGTGCCACCAATCTTGAATTACAATTAACAGCAAACGGCACAGCAGGACATAAAGCCAAATAAAGTAGTTCACAGTGATGTAAGTGTGTTAGATGTTATTTATTTAATGTATCGAAACTGAATGCTGAAGTACTGAGGGAACATTTTACACACATTTTTTAATTCTTTTTTTATTCTTTATATATTTTTTTTGGGGGGGGGGGCAATTTGCTACAAATAAGTTCACGTCTGATCTTTAAACGTTGCTTATTAACGTTTATTTAACGCACACATCAAGATAAACCACCAGAAAAACTTAAATACGAATCAAACCTTGAAACCCAGATATCAGGGGAGGTATTATTTCGACAGGTTTTGTAATTTGCCAACATTTGCAAGGTGATTTAAGAGACTGCAGAAGCCTTTACGCGTTTATTAACACAGCACTTTGGAAAGCGAAATAAAATTTGAAAGTATTAGATCTTGGTAGTCTTAAAATAATGCGTTCTGGAGCTGAGGTGTGTGTTCTGCGATATCCATGCTGAACAGGCTACAAACCCTCAAATGGACATTAGAAAATAACCTTCTGCTATGTCCCTTCGTGTTATGTGAGACTGGGCACGTAATCTTATCAATAGCTCAGCAGTCCTGACGCCATGGAGGCGGGACTAGGCCAGAGAGATCGTAATGACATTGGCTGGGAAGATGAGATGGATAGCATGGTTTTGCTATACGCCTTCTTGTAAGCATTTTGAGATTTAAAGGCTGCAGCAAACTGTCAGGAGTAATAAGACTGACTGCTTATAGAACCTGCCTTGCTTTAAATCACATTCTGGGAGTATATCTTAGTCAAGCTGCAAATGGCATGTGACTTCAAACTCAAATGAGAAGGCCATCTTGACATCCAGTAATCTCATGACTAATGTACATCAAGAGGAAGAGCTACAGCTAGAGTTAATTTGCTTGTTGAGAGACCACCGCTTGAGATACTCTTCAACTGAAGTTTTAGTGACAGAAATTTTTTTTTGTTTATTTAAATTTACCATATTCTGAATATAGGAATTAGTGGTCATGAACGTGCTGAGTAAAATGCAGGGAAAACTCTTTATAGATAACAAAAACACTGACTAAATTTAATCAAATGCTCTTAATTAAAGACTGAAACACATTGAAGTTAAAGTTATTAACTTTATTAAGTTATTATTTATTCAAAAATCCAAATTGGTGTCTACTGTGCCAAAACAACTTGGATCATCTTTGTCAGTGTATGCACTGCAAAACAGTGTCAGAAAACTCATGAATGTGTCAATAAATCCTGCTAGGCCAGAAAATCAGACACACTATCCTCATTACTCTACGTTTCACATACCAGGTTACAGAATGCATAGTCCTAACTCCTTGTGTCTGTTTATGTTTGTGCATGTGTCATTTAAAGGAAAAAATATCTCTAATCCCTTAACCATGACACCTATCTGAAACAAAGCCAAAAGGCACAGTTTCTGTTCATGGTAATAGCATAAACTATAGCATCAGCATAAAACCAAAGTTGTGGATTTCAATATTGTAGAGGATAGAATTTCCTATCATGCTCTCTTTCTTCTAAAACAGGAAGTACTCTAAAGCATAATCTCCTTTAGTTTACATGAGAAGGTTAGGGTGAGGATACCTAGGACGTAGGACCTATATCGGTCAAATCCAATGGTTATGAAAGTGCTTCCATCTTCTCAACATCTGACACTGAACCACTCCTGCTCCTCAAAGCTATAAATTTCTGTGAAGGTCTGAGGTCCATTGAGTCAGAACTCCATGCATGTCTTCATTGCAAGAAAACAATTGTCAATGACCTACAAAAGATAACATTAGCCAATAAAGATTCCCTAATATAATCCAAAACACATGGTTTTTTATTTCCTTCAAAAGCCTCACTCATTCCCTCATTAGCCAGGGTAATTGGATTGGCTACTTTAGACAGGAAGGTCAGCAAAACCCTAAACCAAGGCATTATGCTCAACAGAGGACTTAGGCAGGACAGTCTCACAGTTCACTCCGTCCCCGTATGACCACTCTCCATACGATTGTTCATCTCACTGGATTGATCAGCGGGGGAACCACTCCATCCCAAAGAGCAGCTTACAGACACTTCACACAATCCCCCCTCTATCAGACGACTGGGAGCGCAGAGGAGGTCGGGGTGCCGTTGCGCAATCGGCAAAGGTGGCAAAATTTCACACTTGCAGTAGCGGAAGAGACATGGGCAGCGGTGCGAGCGCCGAGGACAAGGAGATGGCCAAAAGATCCAAAGAGCTGGAGAAGCAGCTCCAGGAGGATGCAGACAAGGAGGCGAGGACAGTCAAGCTGCTTCTCCTGGGTAAGAGAGCGTCACAGCGGCCGCTAGCAACATTTCTCCTGAAGTCACGGCTGTAAGAGACTGGAAATGTTCTGAACATCAGCGGCTGACGTTGGCACATACATTTTTAAAGTTCAGCTTGACACATTGAGGTATCAGTGTGTGACAAGGTGTGATGAGGTATCATGATGTATCATTTACATGTTATCTAACATCAGGTAAGATTTTCAGGAGATAATGAGATCGGAACAGGGATCTGTGGATGATGAGTTGAAGCTATAAATTCATGAACTGAATTTTATGAACAACATCGGTATTTGCTTAGTCTAATTATCAAATTAAACTACATAGAAGGTTCCAAGATGCTTGATTTTTGTACTGTGTTTTTCCAAATACAAACCCTCTGGCCTCAGGCCTGGATTACACAAGATTTTCATCAAAGGGACAACATCCAAAAGCATAGTTTAGACTTGGACTAATTCATACTTGAAAAACCAGTCAACCATTCTTCAATGACACTGACCGATGTTTAAACCAGTTACTAGTCACCCAATCTGTTTCTAAGGTACCTAGATGCCAACTAATGTTTATGTTTTTAATAACCTATGGTATTTTGAGAAAAGATCTGTTATCGTTTTGAAAGAGGATGTCATGGCAACTGCACATGAACAGAATGTTTTACTCTGGGTGTGTGTTTCTTTTAAACTTCTGTCACATTAAATAATTTCCAGATTTTTTATGTTTTATGTAAATAAGGAAGCTTTTACAAAACTATAGATAACTATAACTAGGACTGGTGTTGTACATTAATACTGAAGTCTGCTTAGATCACAACCCGAAGGCCCATTTTATCAGCGAGAAGGCAATCCAATTACTCAAGATGATATAAGCCAAGATCCTCTTAAGATTGTGTTTTGCCCCTCTCTCATGTCCCCAGGATAAAACACCAAACCAATTTCAATGAAAATGCACACTGCTGTGCTACTTGATGTGTTAAGCATTCCTAGAAAAAACTGGAGTAAAGAGTAGAGAGGTTAGAAAGCAGACAAAAGTAAGCTGCTTCCTTTCTGGTAGATAATGAAGATAGTGTTCAAGATATAAGTCTGGATACAAAAGGCAGTGCATTAAGCAATGTGCAGAGGAGTGTTAAGAATGGGGAAAAGCCAGAGGCATGGATCCACCTGCTCTCCTACGTGCCTGTGTGCGCTCTCTTACATCCATTTTTACAGCTTGCAGTTTTCAAACCCTTGCTGCACAAAGAAAAGAAAAAATCTATATAGCCTTGCTTGCCGAGATAGAGGAACGGACCACTGTGGAACAGGCAATGTTGCATTTGAGAAAGAAAGGTGAACACATAGTAACTCAGAAGACAAAAGCCTTCCTTGTGGTTTCAATGATGTGATCCACAACAAAAGGCAGAGATTGTGCAAATCTACATTATTACGTGTGACTCAACCATCGATCCATTCGATCGTTTTAAAGTCTAGGAGGTGACTTTCACTAGCTTTGAACTAGCCATGTGAAACTTCAGCTCTTAAAAAAACCCAACACAGTACAGTCAATTTCTGTATAGCTGATATGCAATAGTTGATGCTGTCAAGTTCTTTCTTAATTAAGAAATAATCGAAAGCAACAGTAATAGGTCTTCGTGCATGGGAGTCAGTAGGAAGCTGTTTCCCAGTTAATCTGGATAGTGAAATAATCCGATGAGCAGTCTGATTGGTGACGCAGTGACGCAGGTCCTCACAGCACCATGTCATCATGGAGTGACAGATGCCTAGGAGATGCCCCGCCCCTGACCTGGCCTGACATCGGTGCCCAAAAGAATCAGAATGCCACTAATGTCCTAAGAAGCTTTTCATACCATAAATCCAATTAGGTCATTTAATAAACAGGTTAGCAGATTAGCAAGCCTTTCTCCAGACCTACAGCTAGCAGGCTATAGAAGAATCCTAGGTTTAATGATCAATTATTACTGACCTTATGGTCATTATTTTAAATAATATGAAATACCCACCCAGTCAGTCAAATTAGCCATTCAAAGTGTCAAAGTTTAGAGCTTCTGAAAAGATAAAAAAAGAACATTTTAACACCACATTCTGAGATTCTGCTGATTCTGATTCTGTTTTGTGAGATTTTGCTGATTCATGTCTAATTCTGTTTTCTGAGATTCCGCTGACTCATGTCTGATTCTGATTTTCTGCAGGTGCTGGTGAGTCAGGGAAGAGCACCATTGTAAAGCAGATGAAGTGAGTAGAAAATTCTGAAAATAATGCATAATGTCCTTATGAGCAGCACATTCTGTACAGGCACTGTACATTGTAATTACAGCAAAAATGAATGTCATCATCTTACAGCACGAACAGCATGTTTACTGAAGCTTGTGTATTATTCAGCCAAGGCCACCAGATGGCAATAAATTAGTAACACTAGCTGCTTTGTTACTGAAACCAGAATATAACAGCATTGCTCACTTTTCAGAATTCTTACTCTTACTTTTCCTCATTTCCATTTAAAAGCCCACTTGCTCCAGATTATATATAAGCCAGCAAGTGGGGGTCAGAAACTGAAGCTTGTCTTCGCTCTTCTACAGAATCCTCCATCAGGGTGGTTACACTAAAGAAGAGCAAATTGCATTTAAAGCGATCATATACGGGAACATCCTGCAGTCTGCTCTGGCCCTCATCAGAGGCATGGAGGTCCTGGGCATCAACTACGGTTCTCCGGCGTCCCAGGTCTGTCTCTCAAACTCCGACACACACGCGTGAACATACACCTCCACCCGTGCATGCAGCAGACAGACACACTTGACAAAATGCAGGGCCACAACAGAGATGAATAGGAATGCACACATTTCAAGAAAGGAATTACCCAAACGCTAATAACCTTGCACGCTCTGCCTTCACCTTACACAAGTTTTACCATCCGCCTCGCTGCACAGGAAGATGGGCAGAAGCTGCAGAACCTGGCAGACTCGACCGAGGACGGCACCTTGCCCAATGATCTCGCGGAGGTCATCAAAAGGCTGTGGAAGGACACGGGCGTGCAGGCGGCCTACGAGAGAGCCGCCGAATACCAGCTCAACGACTCCGCTGGCTAGTGAGTGACAAGTGTGTTTCATTGTGGGTTTGCTGCTGGGAAAATGGATAGCCACATGGCTTCTAACGAGTTCTATATTGGAAGGACCACTCATGTTATGCTAATGACATTTCTACAGCATGCCCACTAATACGTTTGTTAAATAGTGTTGTGGCACAAAGGGTCTGGTGACTAACTCTGATGAATATCCCTCAGCTACCTGAGTGACATGGACAGACTGTGCAAACCTGACTACATCCCCACAGAGCAGGACGTGCTAAGGTCTCGAGTCAAAACCACTGGTATCATTGAGGAGCAATTCTCCTGCAAGGAGTTGCATTTCAGGTAGGCCAGTCTGACGTGCAGACAGAGGTGGTCTTTGCATAGAGGCGTGGCTAGGCAACTGCCTTGGGCCCCTCCCACTGCAACCCACTGTAGGGGCCCCCTGATTAGCTGACTTATTTCTCGCATATTAATGTTGATGGGCCCCCTAGCTAAATTCGCCTTGAGCCCCCAAATTGGTAAGTCCGCCACTGCATGCAGAATAGCATCGTCTTTCCTTCTTAAGGAAATGTAATTCTGGACAAATGTGGAGTAAGATGATGCAGCAATGAGTGAAATTTCCAAAAGGAAACATTTAATCTAAAAATGCAGCCAATAATACATTAAAGCTAGTATGGGTCATTTTAAATGCAAATATGTTAACATGTTAACATGATAACATGTTAACCTTTTCCCAGCTAACTCCTACAAGTTGCACTACCAGTTGCCTTCTTTCCACTCCAGGATGTTTGACGTGGGTGGCCAGAGGTCAGAGAGAAAGAAGTGGATCCACTGTTTCGAGGGTGTGACCTGTATTATCTTCTGTGGAGCTCTGAGCGCATATGACATGGTGTTGGTAGAGGATGACGAAGTGGTGCGTATTTTTACTAGCCACACAGGCCAGCGTTTGGGTGCATTACCATACACGCTATGGGCCAAACAAACCTAGCTCAGGACCAGAGTCATATAACCTCCTTTCTCGAGAACCTCCTTCCCTGTCCTCTTTCATGCACTGATCACCATAGCTACTGTGAAATATCACTGGGAATGTTCTCATGTGCAAGACCTTATAAAAGGCTGAAAACTTCTTAACGTTTGACTTCAAGCCAATGGCACCTGAACCTGTTCAGACATGCTTTGTCTGTGACAGTGAAAGGGAGGATTTGTTAACTCCAGTTTTGCCATTTGATTTCCAGAACCGCATGCATGAGAGTCTCCATTTATTCAACAACATCTGCAACCACAGGTTCTTTGCGATGACCTCCATTGTGCTTTTCCTCAATAAGAAAGATCTATTTGAAGAGAAGATCAAGAAAGTTCACCTGAGCATCTGCTTCCCTGAATATGATGGTAATTGGAGTCTAATTTGTTTAATTTTCTTTGATTAGAGTCTCTTGGATCTCAGGCCTTTTTAAGCCTTTCTTTTCTTAATCCTTGGTATTTTTCTTTTTTGTTTAGCTTGCCGAAAAAAAGACAGACATTGCTGATTAGTCATTTAGCAACCTACAATAGGCAAGGGCAGGGGCAGTAGAGCAGGCACACCTTTGGGGATAAGTATCAGCATACACCAGCTAGAATGAAACGTGACCTGTAGACGTGTAGCCAAGTCATGAGAATTTACTGAATGGATTCACCACCCCACGCAGGTCCAAACACGTATGACGATGCCAGCCTCTACATCAGGAAGCAGTTTGAAGAGCTGAACATGAAGAAAGGCGTCAAAGAAATTTACCCGCACATGACCTGCGCCACTGACACAAAGAATGTTGAGATTGTGTTCAATGCCGTGACTGACATCATCATCAAAGAGAACCTCAAAGACTGTGGTCTGTTCTGAAACTGTCCACATTTGGAGGGACGAGGAGGTGAAGAACAGCGACTTCTTAACATATCAACACTGTCAACGGTTATATCACACGCTAAAGCCAAAAGCCTCAAAACCTTACACTGCTCTTTTCCAGGTTATTCATAATTCAAGTGTGCAATTTCTGTAATATTCTTATAGAACCCTTTCCCTCTTTACCAGATCTCTACCCCAGAGGTCAGATGCCTCTCTTGGCTAAATGGTATGCACAGTGATGACCTTCTTCTCCATCCTAATCATTACTACACTTGGAAGTGAGAGTCTAGCCAAACTCTCAAGAGTCCTACCTGACCTTATATAAAAAATAAAAATGTAAAAAATTAAAGAAATAAGAAAAATCAAGTGATCCTTCCCCAGATCAAAGGTTCAGTCTGAGAGAAGACATTTTCTTCTGTTTTAGGGTTACAACCTGTAGCACTGCCTGTCTGGAAGATTTCCTTTCCTCCGTCAAGGACAAGAAATGCTAATCTGACCCAAATACAGACATCGTAATAAGACTTTATTCCACTACACTACTTTGCTTCATACAATATACAGTGTTAAGGATTGCTACATCTTTTGAATAAGGTGGCATGTAATATACATGTGATAACTTGGATTATGAAACTAAACATTGTTAATGATTTCAGCATGCTATAAAATATATGAAATATATAAAAAGTACAGGGTATTTTGTAAATAAGTAGAAAACTAATTTCTATTTCAGAGAAGATTCCATGTATTTGTTTCAAAGGAGGGCTGTTTCAGAGAAAAAATTTGAAGAAATTACTGTATATGTATTTATTAAAGTCAGTAAAAAGTGGTCTATTGTTGTTTGAATATGAGGATTAAATATGATGAGTTGTGGACTATAAATGTAAATGCAACATGAAATACAGACTTGCATCAATTTCAATAGGTTGTTAGTGTCATCTTATTAAGTAACATGTAATCAAATTCTTGTTTAGTTAATTACAAATGACAAAACCATACCCAGTTACAAAAGGTGGTTATTGCAAATAAAATATTAAAACATTTATGACTAGTCTTACTGATGCTGATTAACAGAAGACCACCCAAGTTTTAAAAGACCTTCAGAAAAGATTTGGTTTCTCCCCAATTATCACAAAATGTCAGTGTTTCAAATTTATTTTTATTAACACGTATATCAAAACATATATAGATTATCATTTATTCTGGTCCAGTCTATAGCATCACTTTTTTGCACTGCACAAAACCTTTTAACAAAAACAAACAAACAAAAAACAACAAATCAAAAAAAAAAAAAAAGCAAAAAACTCAGCGTTGCCATGGTCACTATAGGAAATTATCCACCCTTGTTCCACCATGAAACTCCCTCTTAAGAATATTCATATTTTACATTTATAACAACAAAATTTTTCATTGGTCAGACACAAGATTAAAGATGTCATTGTGATAATTTCATATTGTTAACATTTATGAATTACATGTACATTTCCGGTTTGGTCTAACATTAACAAACATACAGACTGTTGCTGACCACTGGTCCATCCCAACACAGTACACTGGATTTTGGAATTAAAAAACCTTAAATATTGTGATTTTAAGTTTAAATAGGTATAAGTGGCCCATCATAGGAAAAAGGAGACAAACACTTTGTTTAAAACTGCAGCAGAAAATGACAAGTACTACAGCAAGAAGAACAAAGCCAAGACAATGAACCATGACAAAGAGCCCCATTTGTGAAGATGAATAAGAATACTCTGCATTTTTCAGTGCATGGGGTTTTTGCAAGGATGAATCTGAAAAGTAAAATGCAAGCTACAGGTTTAATCAAATAACATGAAGAAATACATTAGCCAATTACAAAAAAGTACAAACTGCAAAAACAGCCCATTATATTTAGTCAATTTCAAAAAGCAAAATCCACAGGATTAAACAAAGCACATCCAATAGTCCCACTTTCACAAGACCTTCAAGGAGAATGATGCTTTTCCCATCTGGGCCCTAGATAATCCTGAACTGATGACCCCTAGATAACCCTAGAATGATGACTCCTAGTCCCCCTTAAGCTTACCCGGTTGGGAAGTTGGTAATAGGAAATTAGCTATGAGAGAAGTGTCTCAGGAACAGTCCTTATCCAAACCTTCAGTTATTATAGAACTCAATTTGGGTATTCTGTGTCACTGTTAACTAGGCTGATAACCACTCCAATTTTGGGGGCTAGGGCAATTAAGGAAAATATTACTATAGAAAAAAATATATCTCTTTCGAAGTAAAAACGTACATATTTACATACCAACCACTTCATTTGAAATATTAATTTATTAAAAATCTTTTATACATGTACAGAGACTACGCATCAATGTGTATTAACCATCCTTCCATGGTCTGCTTAATGACCAAAGTAATGTTATCGATATGTTTGGACGTCAAATCACTCTCAACCCAGTAATGGCACTACCACAAGACGACAGCAGCACCTCTGTGCCCGATATACCACCACTACTGTGTCCATTTCTCTGCTTTCTGAGAAAGGTCTGTTATCACAATATCTGCTCAGAGATGGTCACTGGAAACTGGCCAGTGTTGAATGGGGTGGCATACAATCTGTGCACTGCACAACTATAATCTAATAATAACCTCATATATCTAATAAAGTGGGTGATGTGAGTGGTTCGTTTAGTGGTATAATTCTTCTGCTGGTGAATGAGGCTCTGTCTGCAAGTGCTTTGTGTTATACCAACATCAGTCTTTGGGCAAGAATCCTAACAGAACGTTTGCATACCTGTGCATGAATCAAATTGGAAGTTGATCTGGATAAGACTATCTGCCAAATCTAGAATGTAAATGTACGTGTGATGTGCTGAGCTCAGACATCCTCAGTTGGGTTATAAAAGGCCCAGGAGTGAAAAAGTAGAATTCGCCTCTAGGAAATCAAGCAGTGAATGCAAATTTTGCCTCCATGCAAGTAAGTCATAATTACTCTGCAGAATTTTATTATAACAGCGTTCTCATTCTGCTCATTAAAATCCCATTACCATGCAAATTTTAATTAATTATTGAACAGTTATCAATACACGCTTACAGTGACACCACTCCAAGTAATAATTATAAAATGTGTTATGAAGTGGTCTAGTTTTACTTGGCAACAAGACAAAAAAAAAGAAAATTAAATAACATTTCATTTTTGCTTATGAAGCACTGAAACATATTTAAACTAGAAACTAAAATAACTAATAAGATATATGCCTTCATCTGTCTTATCACTGATTTTCATATGAAACCTACCCTAATAAATGTAAAGTGTTGAAAGAAAAATCTAAATATCAATAATGTACCTATAAAACTACTGAGAAAAGAGAAAGAAGAAAACTGACAAGCTATGGAAGTCACAGTTATGTGGCAGATGATTAGATATTCCTCTTTTTGGCAAAAGAGCTGATGCATCCAGAATGGTCTGTCAACAGCCTAACAAATGTTAACATACTATAAGCGTATGCCATCCGCTTCTTACATTTTGGTTAATGTGTGCATAGTACTACTCCATATACTGCGAAACCCACTGGAAATCGATGGCTGAAGTGCACTGCGTTCCCAACACTGACAGAAAACACTCATCATGGTCTCATTACATTGCGCCTTGGAATTGAAGAAAGAAATGATAGGACTATCAATGGAGTAGAGGGGCGGGGGGGGGGGGGGGGGGGGTGCTCCAAAAAACACTGTATGAATTATAGGTGGACACGCAGCATGGTGGCGGAAGCAGGCAGGAACGCGTCCCCCACCACCCGGAGTCTGCTACAGGCAGCACCAGTGACGTCCCACCAGTGACGTCTGTTCCCATTACTGTCACCATATTCATTCACTAAAATGGTGAGAGGAGGGGAGGGACCGTTATTCCATGATTTCACGATGAGTGACGCCTGCACACAGAGACATTTACAGGTTTTAGCGTTTATCCAAAGTGACCTGCAATTATGACTACAATTCATGCAATTTAGGGTTACGGGTCTTTCTCAGGGGCCCAATAGAGGAAATTTGCCATTGGTGGGGCTTCAACTGGAAACCTTTGGATTTCTAGTCACCTTAACCACTCAGGTACCCCTGCACACAGGACTAGCAAATGTCTTTCTAGATAACTAGATATCTAGTTAATGGTTCTTCATGATGAGCAAGCCATTAAGAGTAAAATCCACATGTTCCATTAGGAGTGAACAATGTCTGTAGATTGACCTCATTTGTTGTTGCGAGCTATTCAGGAAGAATCTTAGAGCAAGATCAAGTGTGGCCGTGTCGAGGGTCCTCCTTCAGAATAAGGAGGGCCAGAAGATCTGAGAGGAACGGTCCATGACATCAGACATGACATCAGTCAGGGGCTCAGCTTGATGAAGTGTATTTTATAACAATATGCCGATGCCAAGAACTGATTTTTTTTTTTTTTTTCGATTTAATGTGCATGTGCTATCCAGATCCATTTTCTACAATGGCTGAAAATATTTGAGATTTTAAGGACCAAATGGGCTATTGCCTTTGTATGCAAGGAATATAATAATACATTGCAATATGTCAAAACCGTGAATCAGAATAAGTGTATTGCAAATTTCTCAAAAAAAAAAAAAAAACACCCCTCAATTATATGGCAAGAGTATTGTGTGTTCTCTCACACTGCGGAGCCCCTAGTGAGTTCCACGCTTATTAGACAGATCATCAGTCTATGCTTGACCACATGCTTCTGTGTTACCAACAGCAGGGCTTTCAAAAACCATTACTCACCGATTCTGATTACACTTTATCTGGAGTATTAATACATTCATTTTAGGATTTTACCATTCAGACATTAGTGTAACTGCTTCATTAAAGTAGTAGAGAGTAGTAGAAATACTTTTCAAAATGAAAAATGCAAATGATTATGCAAACTTTATTTTGCCGTTTTGGCTGAAATACATAGGAAATATTTTTCCATGTCAGTTGAAAGTCCTTGAATTGTTAAGCTAAGTGTTAGGCCTACCTCAGCAACAAGGCTTCTCTCTCTAGTAGAGTCCACACTCGATCAGGTTATTCTTGATGATGACATCAGTGACTGCATCAAAGACAAATTGCACGTTTTTGGTGTCTGTGGCGCATGTAAAGTGGGTGTAGATTTCCTTGGTGTCCTTCCGCCTGTTCAGATCCTCAAACTGGCACTGGATATAGGCCGCTGCCTCCTCATACGTGTTGGAACCTGACCAGAGACGCCCAGGAGATCAGAGTCAGTGCCACAATGTGACATACAATGCTCAAAGTAGCAATTACCGGTACATAGCACTGAAACAATTTTCCCAAAAGGGTAGTCAGTACTGCAAAACCACACATACTGAAGCAGGTAACATTCCCCAAGACCAATATTTCTGCTTTGGTGCAATGGTGCAAGCAATGGAGGCTCTTATACGTCTAGCTCATATTTCTCTTTTCTTGTTTTTTTCTTTGTTTTTTTAACCTAACTTTTGCTGCATTCCTCTAACTACTATCCCAACCACAACACTACCAATAAGAGAATCTGAGTGTGGAAGTATCTGAGGATTGAGAACCTTTTAATAGACTTTGAAAAATATCAGTCTGCTCATGGCTTCTTGGACAAACAGGCAGGAGGAGCATACTGCCTGAATGTTCCAGAGATTCTCCTCGTCTTGACAGTCCACTTAGAAATACAGTCGAGACAGGTAAACCGCAATAAATCTTTTGATGTTTACAAAGATGGAGTGAAACACTAAACTATCCCAGCAGTAAAATACAGCAAGTACCAGCTTCCACTCGGAGATGAAGGATGACGACTCGCAGACACAAACATACGTTTTTCCATAGCACAGAGCAAATCCAAGATCTGCCCTTTACTGGCGCGGTGTAAAAACCTGACTGCAGAAATGCACCCCCTTTTTATCAGTCTCAATGAGCAATACTTTCTCTTCAGTTCCAACAAAAGGAGTGACTTTTTAAAGCTGGTTTATAAAAAAGTAACTGGAACATCCAAGACTTTGACCACAATGTCTGGGATGGTTACAATGTAGGTTTACATCAGCAGGTCACAGGATAAGCTGTGCAAAGATCATCAAACTGTTTTTCTAACAATTCACAGTCAATTTCACATATTTTATTTGGAATTTAGCATTCAGTTTTAAATCTACATCTGCAGAAATATCACATAGAAATAAAAATTAATATTTTCAATGATAAAAATGTAGCTAATTAAATTTGTGCATAAAATTGTAGCTGCAGGAATTAGCAAACATATTGCATAAAGTTCATTACAAATTTATTTAGATGCCATCTAGATCTTATAAAAATAATCTGTTTTGATATAAATTGTCAAATGATTTCTTTTAAACATAAAAAATCTATTTGGTAATGGCTGACAACAAGCTCAGCCTGGAAAGTCTTTGCTCACCAGAGTATTCAGGGTAGCAGATAGTGAGGGGACTCTTTTTGATTTTCTCCTCAAACAGGTCCTTCTTATTGAGGAAGAGGATGATGGATGTATCTGTGAACCACTTGTTATTACAGATGCTGTCAAACAGCTTCATGCTCTCGTGCATGCGGTTCTGAGGACAGACAAAGACAGTTCTGTAAGCAAAGGACGAGTAACGATGTTGAAGAAAGTCGAGGCCTGGGAGGAGAGCATTTCGGATCCTTCCGGTCCTGCCCCAGGAGAACTCCGCCTCACACTTCCAGGACAGCCCCGGAAGGAGATTCACGGTTGCGGCTAATTACTTAGCGCGCTCCTAATGCTCAAAATTAGCAACTAAGCCAGACAATGGCACACAAGCCTGAACGCAACCCTACTAAATTATTCAAATGCAGGCCACATAGGTATGGGAGGTTTGTCCGTGTCTCTGTTCCGAGTTTGCGTTAGACCTACATTGTCTAATTGTCTAACTACCATTGTCTAACTCGTCAAGCTCTGCGGCTGCTGGTGTTTTAGTTGGTGCTGCTCTGGGATTGTGGCGAAGCGTGTCGATCGAGCGGGGAACTAACGTGGGCGTACCATCTCCTCATCCTCAGCCAGCACCAGGTCATAGTCGCTCAGGGCCACACAGAAGATGATGGCCGTGACGCCCTCGAAGCAGTGGATCCACTTCTTCCTCTCGGAACGCTGGCCGCCCACGTCGAACATCCTGTCACACACGAGCATGCACGATTACACACAAGTGTTTCAGTATTAATTCACATGCAAGTAAGTTACAAGGGAGTTTTTACTGACTTGAAATAGAGCTCTTTGAAGGTAAAGTGGGTCTCTACAATGCCTGTGGTCTTCACACGAGTCCTCAGCACATCTTGTTGCGTGGGCATGTAGCCCTGCTGGGATATCCTCTCCAGATCATTCAGATAACTGAGGGAGACAGAGACCAGTTATCACCAAGCTTAGATTCAAAATACAAAATACAATTTAATATATTACGTCTTAAAAACTTATTACAGCTGATCCCATTATAGATGAGAACAGAATATTAATGAGACCTTTTGTTTTTTGGCCATATCAGACAACTACTGTGATAAAGAGCAAGATGTTACTGTGGGTGCTATAACAATGACTTCAGTACAGTGACAGCCAGTGCTGTCGTATGAAAGAGCGAATGTAAAAAACAATAATTTTGTATTGCAATAGGTAGATAAATATCACCACAGGTAAAAACTGAAGACATCTACTTTTCCGTTTGGGGAGAATCAGAGAAAGAAAGGCAGCGTGAGGAGAGGTTAGGATACGTGTAATCCCAGGCGACATTACTGCTAAACACTTAATCTCACCACTCACCACAGACCAAAAGCTTTACTGGTGTTTGGCCAAAATAAAGACCCACTATTCACTGTAGCAAAGTTCTTAGCTCTCTCGCTTCTGCAAGACACATCAGCTCTCTGATGAACTCAGCATGCAAATGCAAAGGAATGCATGGTTTCAGTCTGTGGTCAGGACTGTTCTCCTCGGACTATTATCACTGGAAACATTACTGGCTATTTCAAACCAGGGCAAGGAGAAACTTAACTAAGCAGAAGTGGAACAGTGATGGTTGAACAGGGAGACAGCAGGCCTGGAATGTGACTCTCCAAGCTCACTTCCCCCCTCCGAAGCAGTTGGAGCCTCCCGAGCTAATGTTCTAAGCCACAGCACTTGGGACTCAGTAGGACAAGATGGATCTTGTCTCGGTCGACCTGAAGAACTCCTTATCGACTACAGGGCTGTGTCTTGACATGAGAAATGTTTCCATTCGCTCACAAGTCATCTTTATATATCAAGATACCAGTGGTGTAACCAAACAGCTGCTGGAACAATCAAGACAGAATAATCTGCATCCAGCCAAGCAAACTCCCACATAAATTTTCAAATGTTTTTTTTTTTCCCATGCAAAAACTACTGTATATATAGATACTTGATTTATTGTATCTGTGAAGGTTCTGAGTAATCCAGGTCATTTTACGTGCTTGAGTTGAAAGCAACTGGACTTCTTTTCCAGGTTGTTAAAGATCCCAAGATTTTTTTATGTACCATTTATTGTGGCTAAAGAAGATTAAGTCATGCCTCAGGTTAGGATATCAGTAGGCCTTTAGCTCACAATCGTTATTATTCCCTATGAAAAAGCTCAGAACATATATGCCTTCTTTCGAGCGCAGCCATGTGAGAGCTCTCTTACTAAGCGGCAGAGTCGTTGAGTTGGTACTCCCTGGACCGAGCAAAGCAGCTCAGCACGCCACCATCCTTCCACAGCCTACGGATGACCCCAGCCAGCTCGGGGGTCATGACTCCTTCTTCCGCGGTCCCGGCCAGCACAAACAACTGCCTGGCGTCATCCTGGAGGGGAGAGCATCAGAAATCAACCCAGAAGCTTGGGTCAAGTAGCTACGCTGCGTAACGTGTCTATGTCTGGGAGGAAAGACCCACCGCCCTCGAGGGGTCACCAAAGTCGATCTTTAAACGGCCCATGGCTCTGATGATGGCGATGATGGACTGGATGGTGTTACTGTACACTACCACTTTGTACTGCTTACACTCTTCTTCGGAGTAGCCATCTTCATGGATGATCCTGAAGCGAAAACCAGCCGCATCACATTCAAAATCATAAAGCAAATCTAATCCTTATTCTTAGAAATGAAATTAATCATAGAGGTCCATTCAAGAAACAAACATGTTGAACTCACTTCATCTGCTTAACTATCGTGCTTTTCCCCGATTCGCCAGCACCTGGAGACAAAAGAAGAAATGATTGGTCACACAAAGGATTGGCAATCTGGCTCAGTAAATACAACAGATCCCCTCTGGCCTGGCTCACACACTCAGAGTAAGGTTTGCCAAAAATAAATAGAAATCTTTCAGGCGGCAGCTCTCCTCAGCCGAAGTTCAGTCGAGTCTCCGACATCACAAGCCCAGTGTGCGCAGAGGAACGAGGTGGTCTATTTTTGGTCGTGATGCGCTAGTCGCGGAGATTAAATGCCAGGAACATGAAAGCTTTGTGTGATGCGAGTATCCTGAACCCCATGGATCCTGAGAATATGACAGAGACAAGCTATACTGTACACGAGCCCTTTATAAACAGGGCTAATGACTCACTCTGAAAGCCAATTTCACGTTTAGTCTGGAGGAGGAAAAGAGATATTTGACATAAACAAGCTTTTAGCACATTTGGAGAGTTGATGCTCACAGGAATTCTTTCAACTTCAGCAACACAGGCATGGCATAATTATTTGAGAAAACACAATTATCGAGGCAAAAAAGAAATGGAGTATTCAGCAGGCTTTTTATCATCTTTGAATTTATGTAGATAGTTTGCTAAAAAGTCTTGATTCTTTACTGGTGCTATGAAATGTACCTTAAAACATCTCATTTACATATCAATACATTTTTAAAATGATGTTACATTATCTTAACAGGAGCTCATGATGGTAAACTCCACACAGCAATGCTTACAATGCGGGTTAATGCAGACAACTGGCCCTTTGCCCTGAACCAGACGTGAACGTTCCCCCGAAATCTACCTAGTGCGTTATATTTCAAATCTGTCCATTACACACTGGCTGCACAAGGGCACCGGAAAACATCATACCTAAAGAGCAGCATTGTGGTGCTACCTGGACATGTGTCACATGATTAACTGTGGGATATTTCTGTGGGATATTTCTGCACTGGTGCAAAAAAAAAAAAACCAAACAAACAAACAGTGACATCACTTGCGATGCAGCAGCTCCGCTGAACCACGTCCTGCAGACTAGGAGCTGACCGCTGAAACTATGGACCGGGGGAATCACGTGGAAAATTCCTACCGAAGAAGGCACACCGCAAGCATGTTAGCCAAACTCACCACGTCCAACGAGGCTTTGGCACATCACAAAGACCATGAGTCATTTTGGAGAGAAGTTAAAAAGGAGACAAGTTCCTGCCGCTGAACGCAAAATTTGCAAGAAATAGTACGAAAATAAAAGATGTGAAAAGGCAGATTGTTGCTGTGCTGCGCGTGTTTGATAAACAGCACTGATTAAGCACAATAAGAACAGAATAGGTAGGGATGCGAATAGGTAGAGATGTGACATAGCAAAATCAACTGCTCTCAAACCTTTTAACTCAACACCTTGTCATGAATCTTCCCACTCAACACAATTTAAACACAGCACACAGTTTAATTTTAATAAAGTATGTTTACAAATGCAGTCGAAGGTTATCTCAAAAATATGCTGAAGCACAAACAAATATTTTCCATATTCATTACAATGCAGTTTGAACAAGGCCCTAACCAGACCCGTCGTTCTTGTGAAGTTCACACAAGCCGCAATAGCAATGTGCAGGGGAACAGCAGAGTCATTGTTTATTCTACACCGTCCATCCTTCTAAGCCTCTAGTTTATTACATTGTAACCATTTTCCATCACTACCCTGTTGTTAGAGAAGAAAGCCCAGAGCGTGGTGGAACTACATCTTTGGGAAATCTCCCTACATTTCCCCTCAGTGTCATGGAACGAAACCACATCAGGATGTAACCTACCAAAATAAATGAGCACAAACACAATATAGAGGCTCTTACCCAAAATTCATAGGGGCAACCGTATACATAGTATCCCTGCATACCTGGAGGACAAAACACCATTGCAGGTTTTATTGCAGCATTCTTTGACTCTTTGCATAAATCCCTTACTGGATCAGTTACACCAATGACAGGTGTTTGTGAGCCATTGCAAAACTGGGCAAACAAACCACACCAAGGTTGTGAAGTTGGATGGCATGCATCAAACCTAGTTACTTCAGAATCACTGCACAGAAGGAAGACACAGTTTAAAGTCTAGCACTACATCAGCTACAGGCACCCCGGTGCGCGCACGCATACACACACACACACACACACACACACACACACAGAAGTCTTTTCCTGTAAGTAAGTGTGGTGTGGTCACAGTGCATTAATTTCCATAAACATCTGCAAACGGTTTGAATGGGTGTGTGAATAGCCTCGTGGCCCCTGTAATTACACAGCAAGCAGCAGTGCCGATCGTGCTGTGGCCAAGGCCCCTGCGATTACAGAGATCAGCTGAGGAATTCGGCTCAGGTTGATGTGCCTCTGTTACACAGATACGTTCAACAATGCAGAGGGGCACAACCCTAGGCCTGGTCATATCTTCCTATGAACAACACAAGAAAGCAATACCCTTCAATTAACCATGGAGGCTGGTGTTCAATCCATCCTATACTGCTGTAAGCAAGCAGCATTATGGTGCATCTGCCGTGTCTTGGTACATTACACATACAATGTTTATACAGCCGACATAGAAGAGCAAAGTTTCTGCATTACATACTATGTGTTTATGAGAAAATGGCATTAACAAGAAATAATCTTCAAAACATTTTAGTCTCCAAAAATTAGCTTCTTTACAACTATAAAAAGCCAAAGTGGGGGCCGAGACGGATTTTGGATTCAACTACAAAGCCGAAAAGAGCTGCAAACCTGCCTACAAACCAAGCATGGCACATTAGTTCCAACCCCGCGGTAAGAGTGGAGCGGCGGAAACCAACTAGGAATGGCTGATGTCAGGAGAAGGCTGGAGACGAGCCCCCCCGAGAGCCAGGAGAGGTGACGCGTTTCCCGCAACGCCACACTGAGGGTCCGCTGAGCCACCAGTGCTACCAGCGCCTCCAAACTGCCTCGACCCTCTGACTGCCAGTGCAGATCGGCTGGTTTTGGGAAGCTCTACTAATGCGCCACTGTTAACTAAAGACAAGGGCTGCAGCTGGACCTGCTCCCGGGACAGTTGTGCCTGTTGAGGCCGCAGCAGAACAGAGAATGGGCCTGGGTCTCTGACCCATGTGCTTAGAGAGGGGTGGGCTTTTGTTCAGGAATAGCATCAGGGGCTAAACAGGCCATGTGGCTCAGGTAAAAGCTCTCCCCACATGCCCCACTCCCATAGAGCCACGCTCTTACCAGCTCTCACGCATTCACAGCGTAAGCCAAGCGGTCCATTCACGCTCCAGCGAGCCGCACAGTTCAAACAAGAGCAGAGAAGGCCAGGATCTGGGGGAGGCATGAAAAGACTTCCAATGTTCCCCATCTTTCTGAACAAAGTGTAAAACTGTAGCATCTCAATGTTACAGAAGTGTTTGATGTTGATCTGGAAAATAGACCTTTGCATCCAGGATATTAGGTAATAAACTCTCGTCCCTGTGCGGATCTGCTCATGGCCAACACAGCAGAGAGCGCGACAAGGCATTAACGAGGCTGGCCACCGCTGCGATGAAGAACACGGCATCATAAAGCCAGAGAAGCTCCTGGGGGGTAGGCAGTCTTTACATAGTCCGCATACCACAGGAGAGCAGTCTCAGCCTCACACAGCTCATCCCAGCCAAAGACCAAGGAGGGAAACGAGCAAAGTCACAAAGCTACCGAAACAGCCTCTATGTGAACAGTGAACCTAATGAGAGCCTCCTGTTCTTGCCCTGCTGCCGGATTTGCCACTGTGGTCTCGGTGACATGACATCACAGGTCACTGGGCTGTTTAGAGCCAACCATTCCTGCTTGTGCCGTTACTACTCAGCATGCGAGCATACCAAGACACCATAGGCCTAAAAATGTTCAAGCCACAAATAAACCAAACTCAGATAAAGTTGCTCTCAGTAATTCAAACTGATAAATGTGGTTTTGTGGTATTAGTCACAATCAGCTCAGCTTTGTCACAATGTCCAGTTTGTCACAATGAATTGGCAGCCCAGTTCATCTACACACACACACACACAATATATATATTATATATATATATATATATATATATATATATATATATATATATATATATATATATATAGTGTGTGTGAGAAATGAAAAATACATTTTCACAATATTTTTACAGAACACAGAGTTTAGCCTGTCAAAGAAGTTGAGGGAGACAATTCCAGTCATACCAATCCTCTAAGCTTCCCAGTTATCCAAGTAAGGGAAGGACTTAAATTTTGTGGTTCTCCAAATTATGGTGTGTCCTCACAGGCAGCCCTTTATTGTACCAGCAATCTGGTTCTATCCCTGAGAACACTACAGATGTTACTAGTTTGTGAATATTATAAATAGCTGAAACATGCTGACGTTTAAAAAACCAGCAGTGATTTAAATCACATCAAACTGTCAGGCTTATTAAATCATTCACTCCCTCAGTTTTTCTTAATGGGATACTTCCCAAACTTACCGTTCTCGTTTGTAACTCAGGAGTTAACAGTACAACAGCGCAGTAGTAGCTTAGGTGTGAAGGACATGTTTTAAAAACACAAAACCAAGACTTGCTCTCCAGATGCACTCTGCTCCCCTTCTTAGATAAACTCAGTAACCTAGCTTTGTTTACAAAACCCACTAGCCCACTTGCCAACACAATTATCCGTACACCAAACAATAGTGCCAAGGGACACAGTTAATCATTATCCTCTCAAATATGCCAACAACTAACAGCACACGTCGACGTGACCCAACAGTTTCACTGTGGCGGAACACACGTCCGTGTACGTTTACTGGCGCCCTTACCGAGCAACAGTAGTTTCACGTCTCTGGACGCTTTCTCTCCATCTTCCCGCAGATTCCGATCAATCATTTTGCTCCTCTCCACCGCAGCCTTGTCCTCCGCGCTCAGCGTGCAGCCCATCTTCACTTCCCACTCGTCCTCTTTCTTTGCGCAAATCAGCCAACGAATCAAAGTATTAACTCAAAAGTGGAATGCGGCGTAAACCTTTCCTACAGTTTGCAGAATAACCAAACGTGTGACAGGGGAAGAAAAGGCGTTGGCACTGGATCTCACATGGAAAGGAGAGACGAGCGACGAGTTGCCGTGCAGTCAAGAGAAACAGCTGTCTGTAAAAAAAACTATTCAGAACAGAAGGTGGAAAAACACGCAGCTGAAACACCCGCCACACAAACAGCTCCGATGAAACACCATTTGTTTCTTCCCCCTCCAAAAAACAGCCCAGCTAGCGAAATGTTCCGCTTAGTAAAAGTGTGCACTGATATGGCTAGGTGCTTTCAAATAGTGCAGTCAAGAGCTGTTGAACACGTCTTATTTAAACACGTAGCCCACCAAAAACAGCGCACATCACGGTGTGGGTTAGCTAAGCGTGCTAAGGTAACCTACAAGAATTGCTGGAGAAAGTTAGTCAGTACACTCACTGCTCCGTCGTGGTCGCTTGGAAAAATGCAGAAAAAATGCATGGCGAAAATGCATTCTGGGAAATGTAGTCCTCGTGAATTCATGCTATACTTTCGAAATGTCGGATATTCGGGTTTCTTGTCGTTTAATTAACAAAATACATTTCTTGCTGCTACTGCTATTTTGACGTTTTAAAAGATGATGCATACATGACGTGGCGTGCCTAGATTTAATCGGCGATCAGAATTTCAGGCTACTTAATTAAAATTTAAATAATAATAAATCATTGTGCAAAATAATACTTTATTAGTGATAATAAAGTAAATATTTAATACTAATAATTAATGATACTTTATTTTAATATTTTATTATATTTCATGACTATTGGTGATCATTGTTGCAGGAAGTAGCTTATTGGTGACGGTGTTTGCATATATCCACCAAGCAAACGGTCCCTCAGCCAAACAAATGGCGCTGAGGATAAGTTACCATGGAAACACCAAGTTCCTCTGTGGTTGGAAATAAATTTGTGCTACAGTTCTGCAAAGACTGTATGGGTCAGGCCTGTGCATGTAACATATAATGGGGCGAATGTATGTACTGAACAATTACAAATAACAGCCAGATTTCATTTTCATGTGTTGTTAAATTATGCTGCAACATTAAAAGCAAGTATATTTGCTAACAATGCAATGCTTACAATACCATGTTCTGAAATGCCCAAATATATTGAAATCAGTAAACGATTTTGATAAAAGAACAATTTTAGAAAATAACATTGCCACGCCATGTTATAGTAGTATACACTAGAATGTATACATGCAGAATTGGACCGGTTTTTGCTGGGTGGCATCTTATTCAATCAAAACATACAAAACTATAGTAGAGAAAACAGTTCAAAGTTCATTCCTTATTTTCAGAATCAGGGAAATTATAATTCACAATATCCTTCAATTTAGTCTGATTTGTGCATTAGGAGAGAAGAATCAGCTTGTCTCTGTTCCTTCTGTATGTTTTTAAATCAGTGGCAATTTTAACCAATACTAAATGACTCACAAAGCTTTACTGATCACCTTTATCCCTTGGCTTCGCTGAAAGGTCAGTGTTTGAACTTCACCACTAGGGGCCCCTTCTCACCTACTCATAATACACATCAAAGCATAAAACGCATGTCAGCCTTGTTGTGTTTGTTGGAGATGGCGGCTCTGGGAAGATAACAAATGGAGGGTCTACAGACAACATTTCAGAGATCCACATTTTTCTAACAGTACATGTGCTCCGTTAGGAATGAAACCCATGACCTTGGTGTTGCTAGCTCCTTGTCCTACCTGTTCATCCACAGTAGCCCAAAACTACATTCCGGACACAAATTTAGAAGTTAGATTAAGAGGCCAAACTCAGATCATAGCTTGTGCTTCAGACATACAACATACTACAGGGTACATATTTTCAGTGTGTATGGATTTAGTATGGATCCAATGCATGACTGAAACCACTGATGGTGAACACAATATACAAATCCTAACATTAATTTTCATCATAATCCTGTCCTAGTTTTTCCAGCAAAGTCTTATTTGGTGGTATATTCTTGGAGGCCTCTCCCCCCACCACTCTGCCCACTTTGACCTTTTTGAGATATCAAGGAGTTCCATATCAAGGTTGTGGTGACTAGTCTCAGCGAAGTTCATAAGCCTATATGGACTTAGTTTTTAACCTTTCTGACAGTGTTAAAATTTACATCTGTAGATGTCTAAAAATGTTAGTTTACTACAAGTACATTCAAAAATAGCTTTATTGCAATAAAAAAACCTTTTTCTACCCCAGTTTTATCCCAGTGTTAGTCATATCCAGTTCCACCCACTAGCAAACTACTTCCCCCTATCACATGACAGCACCAAGCCAGGAGGGTGAAGGCTAGCATGTGCTAGCTCTGATGCACATACAGCCAGCCACCACATCTTTTCACATTGCTACCAGCAAAACATCACTGGGTGGCTCAACAGGCTATGATAACAAGCAGACGTCCAGAGGGGTTGGCACCGTGTTCTAGAATGGGGGGGGGGGGAGTCAACAACCACCTGATGATAGGGCCAACACCTAGACTGCTGAGCCAATTGGGAGCTCAAAAAAGTCTAACACTTTCTATGTAGAAAAATATGTGCCTATGGAATAAGGAGGCACAGGATGTAGTACAAGACTGAAGTAATAGTTTCACAGTAACAAGACAAACAAGAAAAGACAACTTACCACTAATGTGGTTAACCTTTCTGTTTATTGTATTTGTTTGTTGTAGTTAAGTTGTAGATTTGTGAGGGGTTTGGTGCTGAAATCCCAAAGCTTCTTATCTATAATTCAGTTTGTTGTGAATGAACCTACATGTTTTCTGACAAAGTTGTATTCATGATAAGTACTTTGCAAACCTAATACCAAATTATTTATCATTCAACATATTTTCTGTTTCTTAGTGAATATTGTTTAAGATGCCATGTACTTTATATAGCATTTGGTATATTGTTGCACAGGAGTCTCAAACAATTGTCTATTTTAGTTTTGAAATGTTTCATTTTTTTCTAATTCACAAATTGGTTCACTGTGTCTCAAACCATCCATTGTATTTATAGCAGTAAATGTAGAAAAAAAACTACTACATTATGACCTCGTAAAAGTTTTCTAACATTCTTTTATGTAGAGAGAGAGTGAAATTATACTGTCCAGCTTACCAGTAAAAGAACACAAAAAAACAACCCACTGCTACACATAGGTATTGCCTTTATTGAGTGCTGTAGCCACAACAAGTTGAGACTGCTTATGGCAAAACACAACAATTTTGTACTGCAGGGAGCACAGTGGGATTTACCCCTAAACAACAGCGCACTGACAGTGGGGGGTGTCTGCTCACCGCCACAAGAACCCTCATCTCTCCAGAGTAAACCAAGCTGCAGTGCCTTGGTTAACCTTTCAAGACTGCTGACATTTGATCATCCAATAGGAGACGTTCTCCAAAGACAGCTTGATGACAGCTCAGATATCACAAGTAATGTTTTTCGATTTTTTTTAATAGCACAAGCCAGAGGTTAACCAGACCGCTACCCAGTACTTAACTCCTATGTACAATCAGTGTGGAGTTTTGCTTTATTAGGAGCTGTTGTATTTTCTTTGCACTTTCCTTTTCTGTCATTACTGAACCTAAAATACACACCTCAATAAAAACAATTTGAAGAATTCTCTATTCTCTAACAATTTGAAGAATTCAGCAATGGTCATGAACTTGATACAAATTTCAAAGGGCCCCTGTCATAGTGAAATGAATTTGTGTGACTTTATTGAAGTTGAGAATTCTGAAATAATATGTAAATGTTGTTATTGTTTTAAAAAACACTGCTTAATTTATGCCTCAAAAACCACCTGTTTTAAAATCATTGTTTCTGTGATGTAACTAAAACAAACAAATTTACATACTGTTTGCCTATTCAGGAAGCAGCAGTGCAGTCTCTGCACTTACATTAATCTTCAGTTGTGCTCCAAGTTGTTTTTGAATGAGGCGCTATACAGGACAGCCAATCAGAACAAAGCCAATTTATCTTAAAGGCACAGCAACAGCCTGTCTACATAGAAGAGATAAAGAGAAGTTTGAAAGTGATCATGCAAAAATGAATTATGACTATATGTGAACAAAAAGCTACACAAATCTTGTAAGTGCAAAATGCAAAAATATTAAATAAATCAAAAATGTAGGACAGGGGCCCTTTAAGCTATACATATTTCATTTATGACAAGAAATCTGGAAATGATAAATGTTATAACGGGAATAATAGAGAAGGCAGGACATTCTGTTTCATCTGTGGAAGAAACTGACAGCTGCATTGTGTTGTGAGAGTGGCTAGAGAGATAAAATGAACTGAACCTTTCAGATCAGTACTAATCAAGCTAAATAAGATCTTGTAGTGACACATGTTCAAAGCTGACCTAACGTCAGCCTTTTATCTGATTGTTCCACTGCTCCAATCATCAGCACAGAGCCCTGGGGTCTCAGCTGGGTTAACCATGTCACAAGGAGTGGGAAGTGTGACTCGATATGGCCAGGCAATGTTTTTTTTTCTGCTCTGGTCAAAGAAATAAACAGATGTTCCACTGGAACAATTTGAAAAATATTGTATTTATGCAACAGCTTGCATACGAATCAGCATCTGCTTTTCTATACACCAAAGCTTATACACTAGAGCTCTTCTTCGGGTACCTTCCTGTCCGCTGGTAACCTAGAAAGGCACACATATTTAACCATGCACATATTTAGTACTCGCTTCATTTATAAATCTGCATTAAAATGCATCAGACAAAGATACATCAGGTTACAAGTCTCCTTTGATAGGACGTCAGCCTACAGTCCTAACGGCAAATGATAATTAAGCTAGGAAGGGCTGAATCTTGTAACAGGCAACCTCTAACACTTTTGTAATTGGTGGGCCAATAATGGATTATTAATTAGGTGCGATGATGAGGAGGTGAGATAAGAGATCTGTTATTAGACACACCCAGAGCGACTCTTATCAGCTGATTTCCTCCAGATAAAATGCCTTCAAAAATGTTTAATCCTACAGACCAAGCATTAGCCTCATGTCTCTACAAATATTTGGACAAGTCAGATAATGATTAAGGACAAGTCATATGGTGTGTAATTACCCCTGCAGCTCCGGCGTTGTTTTTATACAGTTGTCTGGTATTTTGAGATCATTCAGCTGCTGCTGCTCAGTGTATTCTGAAGGCTCTTCCATGATCTGCCCTGGGATGTGGAAATCGGCAGGTGGCCTGTGGAGAGCTGGGAAGGCGTTGTCCTGCTCCTGCTGAGGGACGGAGACTCCGTGGGAATTCCTTGGCCGCAGGCTGCAGCCGGTGCCCTGGAGGAACTGCAGGAAGTTCTCCTCGATGGAGGCCTCCCTGCTGGCCAGCTGCTCCTCCTCATGTGGCCTCCTCCACTTGAAGATACGGGCGAGGTTCCGCGCCAGCTCCTCCCGAATCTGCCGGTTCAGGCAGCCGTAGAAGACGGGGTTGGACGTGAAGCAGAAGTAGCCGATCCAGGTGACCATGCCTTCTACCCGGGCGAGAGAGGCGGGCGAGGGCGACACCACGGCGGCATAGAGGTGGAAGGAGAAGTAAGGGAGCCAGCAGGCTACGAACTGACCCCCGACGGCCAGGAGCACCACGGCAGCCTTGCCGCCGCTGAAGGTCCTCTGCGGCGTGTTGCGTGCCCCTCTGAGGCTAGCTGCCGTGCTGGAGCGACTGCTGAGGGACTCGGAGCGTGGCTGCGAGGCCTCCGCCCTGGTGGCCACAGGGCCGTGTTGCATGGCCGCCACCCTGGCCACCTTGAACATGTTGCAGTACACCACCAGGATGACGAGGACAGGACACAGGAAGTAGATGAGTGTGAAAAGAACCACAAACACCAAGCGGTGGGGTCCACGGGTCATCAGATGCAAAGAGCAGTACCTCGCCTCCAGTGCCGGGCTTGACTGAGCCTCCTCCTTCTGCAGTGCCCATCCCAGCAGAGGGAGGGCGGACATGAGCGTGGCTTTGATCCATATGCCCACCAGAACTGAAACCACCAGCCCCACAGTCATTTTAACCTCATAGCGCATGGGGTGCACGACGTAGTAGTAGCGTTCCACATTGATGGCTGAGATGGTGAGGATGGCGGCACTAATGAGGCCCAGGCCCAGGCACAGGTAAGCCTGGCAGACAGCCTCGCTGAAGAAGGCCCGCTCCATCAGCATGCCCAGCGGCATCAGCACCAGGGCGGCCAGCAGGTCCACAAGGCACAGGTGGAAGACGAAGACAAACTTGTGCAGGCACGGTGACCGTGCAATCGCAGCCATAATGGCCAGGTTGCCCACCACGGCCAGGAGGTCCATCAACACCATAGTGCAGAGGGCCAGCGTTTGGTAGAGAGCCCTGTCGCTGGGCGCCGTCACGTCTGAGCCATTGGCCTGGGGAGTGTTGGGCCGCACGTGGCCGGTGAGGGAGCGGTTCCACAGAGAGGCAGGAAGATCCATGAGAGAATGAGATATGGATAATGGGCAGAAGTTGCCTTCATGGGCTTATCACCCATCCTCTCCCACCTAAAGCAGCCCGGTCACAGGGCTTGCTGGAGTCAGTATTGTTAGTATAATGGAACAACAATTGGGCTTAATATTCAGATTGTAGCGTATAGTTTGAACATTGCCACGCGTTAGCCCAGTCATTTCATTTCCTCTCATCGTCCTGTTCATCCTACTCAGTGTCCAGTATACTCTGCTGTATCTGAAGAATCGACGTCCCAGACCTGCAACAAATCAGACTTAGGTTACGAGACCTTTCTGCAACATGTGCCATTGCAAAAATCTGCCCTTCTCACAAACATTGATCCTATCATCATGCTAAAATTAGCATATTTAGCATATTTTAAGTCACTAAAGATAACACTACCTACCAAACAACACAGGAAATGACAAAGGGACAGGAAGTGTTAAGGAAGTGCTCGCTCCTTTTCCTTACTTGTATCCAAAAACACGCTTCCAATTCTGCTTCAAAAAAGTGAAACGCAACCATTTTTCAGACCTCAGCTTGTTTTGAGCCACATACTCTTGTGGCAAGCTCCAAGCTTGCTTGCTACAAATGTCTGATCCCTTACTACATATCATTACATCATTACCTACAGCCTGTGGTGTTTACTGTCTCAAACTGTTCATGTGTAACTTTCCATGTGTAACTTTTCCACACAAGGCCCCCCACTGAAGTGGTATTGAAATTCAATGCAACACTTCTACATCCCTGTCTACTCCACCAAAACTGCCAAATTTCTAGGCGATGTGTTCAGTGATGTGATGTATCGTCAACGAGGTTTGAAAACGTATCTGGATATGTTAGGCATTAACATTTGTTTGTAGATATGGGAATTGCATTGCAGGCCAAGGTCAAAGGCACACGTTGATGTGAAAATGAACAGAAAACAACAATGTACAGAATACTGATTGTTGGAGGTCTTAATGACTATTTCCTAAGACCTTACTGCACTTTGGAAAGAGAAAAGTTTTTATAGTGCTGCATGAAACCACACAAACTAGTCTTTGTTATTGAGTGATTAGCAGTGATGCCGGTAACGCGTTACTTAGTAACGCGTTACTGTAGTCGGACTACTTTTTTCAGTAACGAGTAGTCTAACGCAACTACTATTTAAAAACTAGTAGTCAGATTAAAGTTACTTATCTAAAACATCGTGCGTTACTATTTCTGCATTTCGGGGGAACGTAGGTTATTCATTCTTATTTTTTGGCTACACGTTTCTTGCGCGGTTATGTCATTTCTGCGGCGCCAAAGTCAGATGGAAGGAGAGGGTCGCCTTTAGCAGCTGGAAATACAGGCATTATTTTGATTTTATTTCGGTTAAGGATGACAACATTAAGGTGCGTTGTACACTCTGTGCTGGCGACAGAGTGCTGTCTACTTTCAAAAACACAACGTCAAACCTGAAAAAAACCGGGGGGTGGCGGCGAACGTAAATTGTTACCGGGCGGGGTGTAAAATGGACTAAATTCAGTATTATATCACGATCTATCGATCGCCGGTGGTTGGCGCCAGATCGAACTAGTAACTCATTGAATCATAGATATGGATCAGAGGTAAATAAACTAGATTTTTTTTCGGCGTGAGATATCGAAAGTGTGGCGTGTGAGCGTGTGAAGACAGTCAAATGCGTGTGTCTCACGCTCAATGCGTGAGAATTGGCAACCCTGTAAGTGGGCGGAGTTGAACAGAAAGACTGTCTTATTTATTTATTTATTTTAAAAACAACAAAGCCTATTTCAAGAAAAAGTTTACAAATGCCAGTGTCATTTTTGATGTTCCGGTTAAAATACATGTCAATAAAGTGAGTATTGGCAGAACTGGTAGTCATTTTCCTGTTATAGGGGCGGGGGATCAGCCTCTGCTGAAAGTAACTAAAAGTAATCTAACTTAGTTACTTTTAAAAGCAAGTAGTCAGTAACTTAACTGAGCTACTTTTTAAAGAAGTAGTCAGTAGTCAGTAGTCGGATTACTGTTTCAAAGTAACTATGGCAACACTGGTGATTAGCACAAACAATAATGTTATGCTGTTATGAACAATCACGCTACTCTCCTCTTTTGTCTTTTGTATTTCCAGTACTACCTGGATCTCAAATGCATGCAAGTGAGTGGGAGAGCTTTTCCAGCGAAGTGGAGCAACGTCTGTAGTTAAGTGGACCACTATTGGAGAAAACTCTGTAGTTCAATCATAGGCTAATGGCAAAAGCACCACACAGTACGACTGCCATCTTGACCCACTTTGGGTTTCAAAAGATGGGCACCAACCTATTACATTCACATTTACCCTCAGACACTCAGATTGTGGGCCCCCCAGCACTGACTCCAAAAAGGTGATTAGAGTGAACCAGCTGCCCATCAGCCCATCAGCGTGTTTTTTCCCTCTCGCATGGCTTGGACAACATGCAGCAATATGTGGCGGTTATATAAAAGCACAGTTGTTCCGAAGTCAGGACACAAAAGAAGCTCTTTAACCTGCAGCCCGAGGTCTAGCAGCAGCATCAAGCAGAACACCATGTGAAGAGCCCCGGGATAAAACACCAGTCGTCACAAGGATTCCTCGATAATTAGTGCTGCAGTAGGCAGACAATTCTGGGGTTCCTCTTGGGTGGGATTTCTTCAGCCTGTGGAGTTTCCAAATGAGAGTTTTGCTTCTCTCATTGTTAATATTGATGTCATAAGTACAATAAGTACGAATGTTGGAGAACAACACTGACATTTGAGGAAATAATATGCCGTGCATCATTTATTAGATACTCAATATATATATTTAATTAATACAATATATTTATTGTATCTCATGTTATCTATTTAATGTCTATTGTGAATAGGCATAAGAAATAATACACGGCATACACAGCAAATGGCTCCTGCAATATTTATCATTATTCAAAGCAGAAGTATAGGGATTTAGGTTAGGGAACATGTCAAAGATGTTGAAGATGACACAGTTAGTGTCCATAAGCTTTGAGAAAGTTTCAACTGCATTTCACATAAAGATGATCAAAATATATGCTTCGGTAGCATACAAATATTCAAATGTATGTAGAATCCATCTGTGAAACAAACTGCTTTGTTCCAAACAAAGATTGTTCTTCTCTGAGCTTTGAATTAAGAAACATATGACTGTATAACATGCACATGACTTCACTCCAGTGATGAAAACCACCCATGTTGTTCAGGCACTGCTTCACCCCCCCTCTTGATCCTCGTTGTCCCCCAAGAAGAGGCACACTGCAGGCAGCGAGGGTAAATGATCCACAGCTACAGTTCTACATGTTTTCATACCGCTACAGGTCTGTTGGCCCTTGTAGTGAGCACAGGGCCAGTTCACCGAGTGTCTGACATACATATCTGAGGCCTGGGCACTTTATAAGCCTCTAAGATTAGACATACATACCAAACACTTGTATGGCATAACTACCACACCAAGGACCTTTTTTTGCAGGTCTGGCTTCAGCGAACTGGACAAATGGACTTGCCTTGTGTTTGCCGGCCCATCTATAGGACCGGTCACCAAGCCCAGCCTTAAGGGTCTATGGCTTATGTGCTGTTCTGTTCACACCAACTTGCAGCACTTCGGTGCAAAAGTGACTGAACATGCATGTTCGCATATATTTGGAAGTGTGTTCACACAGTCTGGTCTGCAGCTAACACGCGCCAACACCTAGCAGAAGTATTCTGGAAGTATTCTGGAAGTTGAGAAGAGACTGGATTACCTTACTATGACTGTGCAAAACCCTGTGGAGCGTTCTAGAACAGGTGAGGTGAAGCGAGCGCAGGTTTGCCCCGTCGGACTCCGGACGGTGGGCGGAGAGCCACGGCAGGACGGTGAGCGAGACACAAGCGCCAGGGACATACCTCAGACTCCAGAAGGTTGCTATGGTGTACATCAGCTCCAAGAGGGAGGGTCTCCTCCAAAGCTCCAAATGCTTGTGTCGCAAAACAATGTGAGGGAGAGAGAGAATGACGGTGAGAGAAAGAAAGAGAGAGAGAGAGAGAGAGAGAGAGAGAGACAGGCACCCGATTCCTCTCCTCACCTGGCCCTTTCATCTCTCTGCCCTCCCCCTTCACCCGCCCACACACGCGTATGCGCACACACACACACACACACACACACACACGCGTGCGCACTCACCCTCACATTCCGCCGATCCTGCCCCCCCACCCCCTGCTATGCTCCAGGCAAGCGGCCGGTCCAGGTGGTCGGGCTGCTGCTCCCGCGAATGGGAGGAAAAATGGACATGCAAAACAATCCCCTCAGATGCCTGCTTCTAGCACACACACACACACACACACACACACACACACACACACACAAACACACACACACGTATACACACACACACACAACACACGTGCGCAGCTCCTCAAGCACTCTCTCTCTCTCTCTCTCTCTCTCTCTCACTTTCTCTCTCTCTGGCACACTCACACATCCACACATAAACATGTGTTCTCCCTTACACACACACAGGGCAACTGCAGAACAGAGTGGAGTAGAGACAGGGATGCAGCCGGGCAGGCTCCTTTCATCACAGGGTCTTAGTGCCCCTTTCTGTACTTGGTGCCACTAATCAACTGTGAAACACAACCACAAATATATGCGCACAGACTTATTGTGAAAAGAAAAAAAACTTGGAAATAAATGTACTGCATTTATAAAACTCGAGAGGGCTAATTCGGTGTTTCTTAGTGTGTCCATAGAGACATGGTTAGATCTACCCGTCACATCCTTCCAACACCCCTTTCATAAGCACCAGCATGTTGGGTTCTGGTTTCATGGTCACAACAGACAGAGAAAAATGAAAGCGAACAACAGGTATGCTAATAAATGGGAGGACTGAATGGGATTAACCAAGCACTCCGATATCACCTTGGCAGGAGTGTGATGAACCGACTGCCTCCGGATTCAGTCCCGAGCTGCATCACAGAACTACGGAAGACCATGAAGTAAATCTGTCACAAATGAATGGGCCATTTCTTTTTTGTTTTCTTTTTCTGTTTGATTTGGTTGTTTCAGATCCAAATGCAGATACTGACATAGTTGGATTTTTCAGGCTAAACATCTGTGTAGATGCATTCAGGAGAATACATATATTTTGTTTGTACACTAAGTACATTTTTGTAAGTTGCATTTTCTTGGTAATTACAATTTAGATGCAATGAACACAAATATATCAGCTAGAGAATAACCATAATGGCAGAGCTGGTACGAAATATTATATTGTAACAGTTTTTTCAACAAAAAAATATCCATTCTCAGAGTAGCTTTACTGTAAGCAGACTTAATATAAGACTGATCTTAATATTTTCATAGAAAAAGGTATATCTACTAAATGACTAAATAACTTATTCCATAAATATTGTAGTGTTCTTATTGAAGTTTATCCTTGACAGAATATTATTGCCTGTTATTTGCTCTTTAGAAACGTTTGTAAAAAAATGCATGAATAGGCTTAAAGTACAATAGAATTATAGAACCTACTTGTTCTTAAATTACCATAAAATATTCACATTTCATTTAATGAATTTGTTTTATCGTGGACTATGGGTTAAAGTCCCAAGATTGCCACAGTCCTAGAGTACCTTTCTCTTCCATTAAAGGAATGAACATAAACCAAACTATTATTCAAATACATAAAAATAACTGATGGATAAAACTGATGGACAGATTAGTCATAAGGAGAAGTAAGAATCCGAACATTGTGTAAGTGTATCTAAGGTGCTGTCATGTGGAAGACTGACTGCGTGGAGTGTCCAGTGTTTGTGCTGGAGTCAGTCGTACTCACTTCTCCTGGGGAGTGTGAAGAGTGGGTCACCTCCCCTCCACCCCAGCCCTGTTACCCTCCTCCAGAGAGACATTCATTTGTGATGTCCCTCCTGTCAGGGACAGCAAGGCCACTGTGTGAAGGGCAGTGCATGAAGCCAGCACTGATCTATTAGTGGATCAATACAGCTCCATCAAAAGCTTCTCATAACTTTGAGAAGTGGCAGTTAAGTGTGTTGTGGAGTTGTCTGGTGAGGGCAATATTACATTTGACAGACATTTTAACACTAACACCTGGCATGACTCCTCTTGTGTGTGATAAGGGGGGGGGGGGGGGGGTTGGGCAGGGAGAGCAATGAAGGTGTTGGATAAAGACAGAAATAGCACATACTTGCTCACCCCAGCAGCACCAATCATGGAAGAGGCAAAATACAATGGTCTCCATGACAACCCTAGAGACCATAGACTCTAAGCTACCTCTGAGTAATAACAGTTCAACCATCTCTCTGTGCGACAGCCAGTTATAACCAAGTATAAATGTAGCAAGACAATCCCAAAATAAACACACAAACACAGGTCCTGTCAGAGAAATATGACTCATAATGTATGATCCTATTACATGAGAGGCATACAATGACAGATTACTGCCACAATAATTATTTGTCTTAATTAGGGTTTTTTTATACCATATTCCATTTGCTGTAATGCCTAGCATTCTTTTATATTGTTTCATTTGTATCTGTCTTAGCCTAACTTATAAGCACACAATTTCAGGTAAATATTACAGAATACAATAACATATTTTTGGTCTAGACTACTAAAATAAAAAAGTTAATGTGTTAACCTTTTTCTTGTATGTGAACAACAATAAAATGAACATATTGTTGACTCACCACTCTATTCAGGAGTCAGGGCTCTCGTCTCCACATTCTCTTCTTACATCACCCTTGCATCTTCGATATCTGTCAGCTCGCGTCCATATCACATTACACCAGATGAGGGCGCTGTTAGATAAGTACACGAGCGTGGTAAAACAGGAATGTTCTTCCCTGAGATCACGTAGTACAATGTGGTTAAATATGTTAGGCATATCACTGCAGCCTGTCACAGTGGCCTCTCTGGATTCATCTCAAAGGCTCAGTCAGGCATTTATGCTGCAAGTAATGGTTCACTCACAAAGTACATTATATATAGCAAATCTAGCTATATGTTGTGAGCATTATAATTAGAAATGTCATTATTTTTTTAAGGTTATGTATTATAGTGGTAAACACTAACCTTTCGGTCTCGAGGGTTTTGGAGATGTAATAATCAATAGTGCGCAGCTGTCCCTGAATAATTAGAACTGAAAGAATGTGATTAAGTATTATTCGCAGTACGTGAAACCGGGTGTCTGTGTTCCCTAAATTGCCTTTATGCCCAGCACATCTCGTACCCATGAGTGAGCACACAGGAGCTTGATACCAGGATCACAGGCTTGTGTGTTTTACGCGTTTGTTGATATTTTGATGATGAAGTGATTTTTGGATGGATTTTTTCCCTTCTATTAAAACTATGGATCAAATTCGTTCGAACTACTCAAACGTGGTTCTAGTGGACAGGATGGCACCGCAGAAAAGCTGTGCTCATTCCCAGCCACCGAGTCTACGACAGTGTGCTGCATCTGGACATGGACCGCTGGTAGCAGTGCCGCCTGCACCGGCTGGGCCATCCATCTCGCTTCCGACATTTTGAGCGCGAGGACTGCAGGACCGGCGCGCTCGTGCTGAAACCCACCCCACACCCCAGCCCCTCCCCCGGCAGAGAGGAGAGCAGAGCTCCCGTCTCTGACCCACTTAAGGCTTTTGCAGGAGAGAGAGGTGTGACTAAGTCAGTGAAGAGCATTACTGAAAACACACACACAAAATAGAGAGAGAGAGAGAGAGAGAGAGAGAGAGAGAGAGAGAGAGAGAGAGAGAAACACAGCCAGAAAAGGCCAGGACGCTTGTGAATCACTTGTTGCTTAACTTTCCTCTCCTCTCAGTCTATCTCTCTAACCTGCACTTTACTGAACGGGTAGATCAATTTATTTATCAGTCCTTACAAAATAAACATATTACAAATTATTAGCACAGTTCAACCATTCCCTTTTCTAAATTAAGAGCCACCGGCCAACTGGGCTTTAGGCTGCAAACAGATAAAGCCAGTAGGAAAGGAAAGCAGTAATCTGAAAACGTACGTGGCAGGACAAATACTGGGGTCAGAATAACCTGGATACAATATGAACAAAACCGTTGGACCGTTGCTCTTTACTTTCTCAGTGTAATCCGGGACGGGGGGACGTGCAAAACAGGGCAGGAGTATCAACAAAATAATAGGGTGGGAGAATTTACGTTTGAAAAACCTTGCATATCACACATCCCAATTTACAAGTCAACGGTAGCACCCGCAAGCAATTATCAATGGAGGCGCAGGCGTGCAGACGAGATAAACGTGTGTGGAGAGCCGCGAGTGTCCATGAGTGGGCGGTGCAGTATAGTAAAAGCACGACGTGTTTACTGCCCGGAGCAAGATATATGACCGCATTCTTCTCCGGGGAATTAAAAACTGCGTCATTCAGAAAAAAACCCACTGTAATCTCATGTTCGACAGCTAGAAATCAATCACGTCTGTCTTGCCCGATGACAGTTATGGAAAGAGTATAAAAGGTTCGGCTATTCGTCTTTATTGGTGGGCCTTGTCTTCAACGGTTTTTTTAATCCAAAACAAAAGACCTGAAAGCCGAGTATGATGAGAACATTTGCTGGGACTCACAAGGGAGATGACAGATAGCGCTGCGCTGGATAGAGTTCCCAGCTCATGGTGTCTCTGCTGAGGTGTGATGCTACACCAGATCAGATTCTTTTTGGTCAGAAACTCAGTGAACTCGTTGGATGAAAAAGAGACCCAACTGTATAAAGACAGATTTTCAGCAGGTTGCGTGAAAACACAAACAATACCGATTGCAAAACAAACGTTTTACTTATTTCGTTCGCAGCAAGCGTTTTCACCTAAGCGCGCGCGTTCTCATCTTCTCATGCAAGCCTCTTGCCTCTTTAGTTCAAACGTAACAAATATTGGTTGTTGTAATATAGTGCTACTAGTAGTTTAAACTTTAAAGCAAGTTTAAACTTGCTGAGGCAAACTATACTCACATTCTAGTCTCGTGAGCGAAAGAGTATTCAACTGCTCAGGATATAAGCGTCAGTGTGAGTGGTTTAATAATGAATAAACAATAGGTTTAGGCGTATATTAATAAAACATTAGTGAGTGGTCACAGTGACGCAGGGGTCTGGGGGTGACGTATGGTTTCTTTTTTTCACTACCAATAGGCTTTATATTTACAGCCAGCCATGTAATTCACAGAAAGTCAGTTATGCAATTCCAAAACATTCCAGGAAAAGTACAACTACTAGTAGTTGTATCTCTACCCTCATTAAATAGAGCAACGAAGGCTGAGAGGTAAAAACGGTGCAGGCCCTTGTTCTGCGCTTGCAACCGTTTCGTCCTTGCATCATGAAGATCAGACCCCTGGAGATATTACATCGCACTGCGGCAATCGGCGACCTTCAGAGGGAGACGGCCGCGCGCGCGCTCCTTCTCTGCTCCAGGGCTCTGTGACTAATGAGCAGGTGGGGAGCGATTCCGGGCCCTGGAGACTATATCAGTGTGGCAGTAATGTGTCGTGTTAGCCGACATAAAGCAGCAGCCAGCGGCTGTTAGGATCTTAAAGACTGCAAGTAAGTATCAAAATGAGCAGACGATGATTAAAAAAACAGTAAGTAGGGGTTTTAATTTTTTAAGATAGCCATAAGAAAGCTGCTCTCAAACAGCAAAGCCTGCAAAATGTCGGCCACGTGCTTACATAAGGGATATATAACAATACGAGGCAGATGCAGTCACTGAAGTCAGGAGACTGCTCCCTAAACCTATCCTGAAAACACATTGATAGAGGTGATAGGATCGGGCTTATTTCTTCAAAGGGAGGAAAAGAGCAGATCACTTTAGGCCATAATGAAACATAAATCAGGGAGAGGACAAAAGGCCATGCTTGGAGGCAGACTGGATACACCAAGTCCTGTTCACAAAGCTTCAAGGCCATTGGCAGCCTTTGAAAGGCCTGGAACATTTAATCACATGAATAGCTAAGATGTTCTGCTACTGCTCCTTCTTCAGACAAGCAGATTTTTAAAGACCCAGTGGAAGTAGAACCTGAATTGGGGACATAGTGACATTAAAATAATCCCCATGAATGCATTAGGAGATGTTTACATGTTGAAAATTCAAAATTCTCTTAGCTGGTTCCACCACTAAGGAATGTTGTTTCGAACTATTACAAATGGAGTCGTTTCTGCTTTTGGGTGAAATATGATTTTTATAATTATGAAAATAAGAATAAAACTTCAAGATACATTTTGGCCAGTGCTTCATCATTAAACTGGTCTTCATTAAACTGGAGTGAGATGGATCACATTGCTGAAATCTCAGTATCATTATCTGAGGTGGCTGAGGCAGGACGCTGCAGGCTTGAAGAACAAGGTGTTACAAAAGGTGTAGATGTTTTGCAAACTCTGGATCATAGCCCATCTGCATTTATTTTCCAGTTCTTCTTCTAGCTAATCCCCAAGCCATGTGAAGAAATGACACACCTGATAGGTTTGTGTGCATGGGAAGTGGTCAGATAGTCTTATCGAAGGTTTCACTATTTGTGGTTGTCACGTTGAGGACCCCGGCCCCTCCCTTTTGGGCGTGTGTATACGTAGTCCACGTGCTTTGTCTGCGTCAGTGTATATTCGGGGTTGGGGGTTATGTCGTGTGATTAATAAGTATCACCTGTGACTTGTCTCGTAATCACATGGGGTTAGTGTGGTTTGTCTATTTAATGTGCGCTCGCGCAGTGTCCTGTGCTCGTCGTTGTCTAAGTCTACACGTTGTGTCAGTATATTCAGTGTTGCTCGTGCGCCATCGCACGTTTATTTTTGTGTAATAAAAGTGACGTCCGTCAAACTGCAAGGATTCCGTGTCTCATCCTTCGCTTCGCCCCGTTCGTCACAGAACGACGAGCCTCCCGAGACACCAACAACTATGCCAGGCTACAAAACTAAGCCGAAGAAGGGGAAGAAGCCCAGTAAGCGGCACCACCGCTCTTCCTCCTCTCCCCCGCGCCGCAGAACCTCGCCGACGCGGGCGCAACTGGAAGAGGACCCGGTATGCGCTCTCCAGCTGGCCTCAGCCCAGAGGGTCGAGGAGAGAGACCCCGAGCTGGCGGAGATCTTCCGCCAGGGAGCGGTCAGGATTTGGAGGGAGCGACACTGCCCTCCATCCCACGCCCTCGCGCCGACGGAGAATCCCGGTGTGATTTGCGTCGCGGACTCAACCCCGGAGGCAGAGTTTGGGGAGGGAGACTCCGAGGAGGAGGAGGAGCAGGACGAAGAGGAGGGGGCATACCCTCCTTCGTTGTGTGATGCCTCCACCGTGAACTACGGTGAGGAAGAGGAGGAGGTCTACCCCCCCTCGCTGGACGACGCGTCCACCATATACTACGGGGAGGAGGAGGAGGAGTCAGAGGAAGAGGACTACCTCCCACCGCCCGTAGGTCCCTCTTCTGTAGTAGAGGAGGGGGAGGTGGAGGACGAGGAGGACTACCCGCCGTCAGAGCGTTACTCGGGGGAGGAGGGTAGTTCCCCCCCCTCTGAGTGTTCGGCCGGGACTGTGAAGGGGAGGTGGATACCAGAGGCGGGCCCATCCTTCGTTCACTCTGGAGAGGAGAAGATGGAGTGCTCCCGGGGTGGCAGCCCGGAGCAGTCCATGGAGTGGAACCAGAGCGAGGAAGAAGAGGACATGGAGACCGAAGAGGTTTCCCCAAGTGGCCCGTATAGGGAGTCCGCCGACCGCGCTGCTCCGGGCGCCCACGCCGACCGCGCTGCTCCGGGCGCCCACGCCGACCGCGCTGCTCCGGGCGCCCACGCCGACCGCGCTGCTCCGGGCGCCCACGCCGGACGCGCTGCTCCGGGCGCCCACGCCGGACGCGCTGCTCCGGGCGCCCACGCCGGACGCGCTGCTCCGGGCGCCCACGCCGGACGCGCTGCTCCGGGCGCCCACGCCGGGCGTCCTGCACCTGGCACGTCCGCCGCAGCCCCGGCGGCCCCCGGTCTTCCTCCACTCCTAGCTCTTCTCCTGGCGCGTAGTCTGGCGCCCGTTACGTGTATGTTTGTTCCAGTGTTTGTAAGTCTACCCGTATGTTTACCAAACCCCTTTTTCCCTCTCGTTCCTCTATGTGTTAATGTGCCCGTGTGTGTGTTCGTGTCCGTTCCGTTTAATGTGTCAAACGTTTTTTCCCCGGTCTTCCCAGGGGGGGTGTGCTAGGCGATTCGGGACGGACGCTTCACCAAGGGCAGTCACCTCCCAGACGCAGGACTGAGCGCGTCGGATCCGCCCATCGTCGTGGGTTCGGGGCACTCGGTCCTGTTGGCACCCCGGGACGGGTAGTGCCCTTGGAGGGGGCGTCTGTCACGTTGAGGACCCCGGCCCCTCCCTTTTGGGCGTGTGTATACGTAGTCCACGTGCTTTGTCTGCGTCAGTGTATATTCGGGGTTGGGGGTTATGTCGTGTGATTAATAAGTATCACCTGTGACTTGTCTCGTAATCACATGGGGTTAGTGTGGTTTGTCTATTTAATGTGCGCTCGCGCAGTGTCCTGTGCTCGTCGTTGTCTAAGTCTACACGTTGTGTCAGTATATTCAGTGTTGCTCGTGCGCCATCGCACGTTTATTTTTGTGTAATAAAAGTGACGTCCGTCAAACTGCAAGGATTCCGTGTCTCATCCTTCGCTTCGCCCCGTTCGTCACAGTGGTGCTGTTTACTACAGTTGTCTTAAATTTCCATTACAAACTCACAGACATTAAGGGACAGATGATATTCACACATGAAATGTTCATAATTTTACCTGGATGAAGGCGTGTATGTGGTTTGCCCTCCTAATATTTAATCTTTACATACAGCTTGTACCTGTATGTTTCATGCAAACAACCGGTGTGTGCCAGGGATTAAAAGTGGGATATGTAATTAGAGAACTGATGGACTATGGGGAGGTGCAGTCACACTATCACAAATGTAGTCATCTCTGCTTTTGGGTGAAATATGATTTTCTTCTTATGAAGATAAGAACTAAACATCAAGGTTCATGTTGGCCAGTACCTCATCATTAAACTGGTCTTAATGGTGAGTCTCCCATAGCCATCTTTTTAATCTTTATAGCAATTCATAATGAAGGCACTGTGGGGTTTTTTTGTCACAACAGGTTGTCTCTGTGCACCCGGCACATGTCAGAAATGACAGCTCGCTCCGTTTGTGCACAAGCTTAAGCCACATCAATAATGAAGAGAGACACAAGATAAGCATGTGAGCATGTCTTGTGTTCACAGCTTGCCGTTTGCACACACACACACACACACACACACACACACACACACACATGTATGAGCACACACACACGTATGTGAGCACACACACCAACAAACACGGCCTCTCTTAAGAAAAGGCTGCTAGGATTTGTCCTCTGTGCCATATTATGAAGTTGTGTTCATTGATGACTAGATTGATTGTGATATTATTCATCTTTAGCCATTAGTCGTTTTTATATGGCTTAGAGTTTACAAATGAATGGATGTCTATGGAGAGTAAAGTTTTGTCATTGAGTAAAATAAACAGAAGCTTACATTCTAGAGCTTAAAAAACTAACATATAAAAGTATGTCAGTGGGTTACATACTATAAAACAACACTACTGTATTTTCCACACTGTCTGCCCTCTTCATCCCTAGTGTGTATGCATAGACATGCATGTGAGTGTTAGCTCTGGTGTAAGGCAGGGTGCTGGTATTAACCTCAGGCACATGTTGGCAGGTTAATAATAACACTTGGCTACTGGAGGCTGGAGCAAACCAGCCATTTCTTCTCAGGACACCAGTGACACAATATCTGGGCTAAAGAACCCACTAACTCCAAACTCCTAGATGGCAAATATCAAACTGTGGTTCTGTTTAAGAGATATTATGTACTATGTACAGAATTATTAGTTTTACAATTATAATATACAATGCCTACTACACTGTAATATAACTGGGGAATGATTTGCAATTTGTGCACAAAGGATTCATTTGTTCATATTCCTGATCAGCCAGCGGCATGAACAATGTTAGCTTGTTTTCCATATCATTATTAAGTTGAGATGATAGTGTAGATTCATGCAGTTTTTGATGTCTAAAAATCAGAAGATACAAAAGATGTCTTAATGACAGAAAGTGAAAGGCCACATGGAGTGGCACAAAACCACTAGGTTAATATCCTGAGGAACCTCCAGAACCGTACAGATAGACAAGTAGTGACGAAACAATCAGACATGATATGAGACAAGATACAGGAAGCAGAATTAATAATAGATGTGTGCCATTCCAAAGTTGAACAAACATTCAAAGGAAGGAAAAATGAAAGAACAGATTTAAATGTCATGGACTAAAAGAAGAAATAGAAGCAACATGGAAGGTTAACACCAAAATTGTCCCACTTGTGATAAGCAATTTGTGCTGTGACCCCTATTTGTGCTGTGACAGTCTGTGACTGTCAAGAACAGGAACAGCAATCACTTTGAACACCAAAATCATTTATCCCTGTTCTCTGGGAAACCCTAATATGAGGAAGAGAAATGTCCGTCCACTTTAATGGTATGACCGGACTTTTTTGGCTCTCTTTGACTAATGAAGCATGGCCATATTGGCAACACCCGCATCATAAACCAATCATAGGCATGCAGAAATATGAATGAAAAAAGGCTTTGATTAAAAAATGTTGCTTGCTTATCCTGCAATTTACAGTGCAGCAGTGCATTTGCAAATGCAACATCAGTATAGTATGTACAGTTGTGGTCAAAAGTTTACATACACTTGTAAAAAACATAATGTTATGGCTGTCTTGAGTTTTCAATAAGTTCTACAACTCTTATTTTTCTGTGATAGAGTGATCGGAACACATACATGTTTGTCACAAAAAACAGTCATAAAATTTGGTTCTTTCATAAATTTATTATGGGTCTGCTGAAAATGTCACCAAATCTGCTGGGTCAAAAATATACATACAGCAACATTAGTATTTGGTTACATGTCCCTTGGCCATTTTCACGGCAACTAGGCGCTTTTGGTAGCCATCCACAAGCTCCTGGCAAGCTTCAGGTCGAATGTTTGACCACTCTTCTTGACAGAATTGGTGCAGTTCAGCTAAATGTGATGGTTTTCTTGCATGAACCTGTTTCTTTAGCACTGTCCACATGTTCTCAATGGGGTTTAAGTCAGGACTTTGGGAAGGCCATTCTAAAACCTTAATTCTAGCCTGGTTTAGCCATTCCTTTACCACTTTTGATGTGTGTTTTGGGTCATTGTCTTGTTGGAACACCCAACTGCGCCCAAGACCCAACCTTCGGGCTGATGGTTTTAAGTTTCCCTGACAGAATTTGGAGGTAATCCTCCTTCTTCATTATCCCATTTACTTTCTGCAAAGAACCAGTTCCACTGGCAGCAAAACATCCCCAGAGCATAATACTACCACCACCATGCTTGACAGTAGGCATGGTGTTCCTGGGATTAAAGGCCTCACCTTTTCTCCTCCAAACATATTGCTGGGTGTTGTGGCCAAACAGCTCAATTTTTGTTTAGTCTGACCAGAGAACTTTCCTCCAGAAGGTTTTATCTTTGTCCATGTGATCAGCAGCAAACTTCAGCCGAGTCTTAAGGTGCCTTTTCTGGAGCAAGGGCTTCTTTCTTGCACGGCAGCCTCTCAGTCCATGGCGATGTAAAACACGCTTGACTGTGGAGATACTTCACTTCTTGGTGATTCTTGGTTGACTCTTGACCATCCTGACCAATCTCCTCTCGGCAGCATGTGATAGCTTGCGTTTTCTTCCTGATCGTGGCAGTGACACAACTGTTCCATGCACTTTGTACTTGCGTATAATTGTCTGCACAGTTGCTCTTGGGACCTGTAGCTGCTTTGAAATGGCTCCAAGTGACTTCCCTGACTTGTTCAAGTCAATAATTCGCTTTTTCAGATCCACACTGAGTTCCTTTGACTTTCCCATTGTAGCTTTTGTAGCTGAGTCTAATCACTGGGTCAAATGAGCCCTATTTAAATGGGCTCATGAGAAGTCAACAGCTGTAGTCAATCAGAATCACTTACAAGAAGTGAAGAGGCCATGACATGAAGCTAATTTGATTGACACAACTCGCTACATCACCAAAATTGACAAATTTTGTTGCTGTATGTATATTTTTGACCCAGCAGATTTGGTGACATTTTCAGCAGACCCATAATAAATTTATGAAAGAACCAAATTTTATGACTGTTTTTTGTGACAAACATGTATGTGTTCCGATCACTCTATCACAGAAAAATAAGAGTTGTAGAACTTATTGAAAACTCAAGACAGCCATAACATTATGTTTTTTACAAGTGTATGTAAACTTTTGACCACAACTGTATCTTTATGCTAAATGTAATAATTGGTAATGCATTTTCATCATCAACTTTACAGCCTCCCTCACTTGAAATCAGTTAAGTGCCATTTACAACAATGACACATGCTTCATGTCTCAGCACAACAGTGATGCAGCGATACTTTATCATAATGATGGGTCGGCCATCATTAGAGACCTAGCAGGAAGGAGAGAACCATAAATCCTCTTGTTATCTGTTTCTTTACTATTTCATGACTTAATCACATCTTCCTACATTATTATTAATGCCCTCTTTTTCATCTGTTACCCACTTTTTCACTCAATCTCAAACAAGGAGTGAGATGGATCACATTACTGAAATTTCAGTATCGTTATCTGAGGTGGCTGAGGCAGGATGCTGCAGGCTTGAAGAACAAGGTGTTACAAAAGGTGTAGATGTTCTGCAAACTCTGGATCATAGCCCATCTGCATTTATTTTCCAGTTCTTCTTCTAGCTAATCCCCAAGCCATGTGAAGAAATGACACACCTGATAGGTTTGTGTGCATGGGAAGTGGTCAGATAGTCTTATCGAAGGTTTCACTATTTGTGGTGCTGTTTACTACAGTTGTCTTAAATTTCCATTACAATCTCACAGACATTAAGGGACAGATGATATTCACACATGAAATGTTCACAATTTTACCTGGATGAAGGCGTGTATGTGGTTTGCCCTCCCAACATTTAATCTTTACATACAGCTTGTACCTTTATGTTTCATGCAAACAACTGGTGTGTGCCAGGGATTAAAAGTGGGATATGTAATTAGAGAACTGATGGACTATAGGGAGGTGGGATTAATTAGACCGCGACGCCAGACATGAGCGATGCACTCCACTGCCCAGGCTTATTAATCTCTCACAGACAACTGCCTCCTCATCATTAAGATCTTGCCCGAGTTCATTGGATGAATATGTCTGAAATTTCTTTCCTCTCTCCAGTATAAAACCAAGCATCTGAATCTCACCCTACCAGCTTTTCCCATGAACGTTAAAGTCAATGCAAGTGATACCTGTGCTGCAGCTTAGGGTTAATTCACCAGTGTTGTTGAAAGTGCTCCGAAGTTTTAAGAATATTACAGTAATTTAAAGATTGCCGCACATTGTTCCTCGTGTAACTTCTTTTCTGAGATTACCATCAGAGAAAAAAATAATGCTCAAAATACCTGAGTTGAAATTCTTAATGAGCTCCTTCAACACAGACGTTGGTAGACAGGCAAAGTGCAATCAAGACACCTTCTGACTGCACTGGTCCCATATGGCCCAACATAATGATACAAATTGCACAGCAACTCTAATCACGCACAGCTATTATTTACCATAAGCACTTAAAACAAAACTAACTGCTCAATGTCAAGAACGTCTTTTCCAAGAGGAGAAATGAGAAGGTCATTAGAGTTCTGTCGAGGGATCTATCTATTCATATTCATTTGTGCTTTCAGAGGTAATTGACCTTGTCTGTGCTTCAGACTGACGAAAAACGGTTTCTCCTTAGCAAATGCTTTTAGTGGCTACAAACTGCCTTACAAGATGCACAGTACGAAGAAGTGCTGCCTCTTACCTTGGACCACATGATGCAATTCAGAGCAGATGTCAAACTCTGCATTTGCCTAGACAAATTATCCATTAGCGGGAGGATGTGGGCGACCAGCTGGCTGTCCGGACACGAACACTGGTTTCCTGTCTGCGTGTGCTAATGGGCAGAGACGGATTTTGTCGACTGGAACGAAAAGCAAACAAGGTGTTACGGTGAATTAACGCATGGAGGGTGGAAGCATAACTTGACATGTGGAACATCTGGAAGTAGCTGCAGCACAATGGGGTTGTTTGGTTATGGTGAAATTAATCTAATAATCTAATTTAATCTAATACCAGTGTGACAGAATGGATTCAGAGACTGAATCCAAATACAGAGATTGACAGTTGGTGTCCATGGGGGCTTACTACAAAGGCCTTAGTTGACTGGCACAGAGGGCCAAATTCTGTTGCTAAGCAGTCCATGTGGACAGATATAAATATAGACTTCCAGCTGTTGTTAGCCCAAGTATGTTAGCCTGTTACGTGATGTTTTACATGTTTTGTGAAAGAAAGCATCAAAAGGACCTACAAGTTGAAAACCAACAGCTTTGAGTGGACTGTCAGTTTAATCTTTTCAGACTGAAGGCCAAAGTAGAGCTGTGAGCGGGGGCTGTGGATTTGCCTGCTAAGATTACAGGTAATCCTGGATCATTTTGCCATGAGTTTGGTGTCCTCTTCTCTTTCAGTTACAGCTGTCTCCAAGAGCCCTGACCAAATACATATGAAAGCTAGACGAGGCCTCTGTGAACAAAACACCTGCCGTGCTATTGTTCCCAGAGTCAGACTAATCATTCTATACATAAACAACATTTATCTTACATATTATATTTCCTTGCAGGTGCAGTGGGATAATTTACCATCCAGTTATTATTGGATGTTGAATTATTAATTTAATATCCAGTGAGTGAAAAACACACAAGCCCAGTGATGTGGGAAATATTTTCATAATCGCAATGCAGGTGGCCCCGTTTTCATTCCCTTCTCCCACTGTTAAAATGATTAGGCGAACTGAACTGTTTTCCTTTCTTGTTTTGGATATCATCTGTGGCACCTCTCCAAAGACAAAAAGGTGATTTTTAGCTCAGTGTCTCCAAGTAAATGTCTTATTCCTGATGGTGGATTAGAAACGTGGTGAGATGGCGTCCTATGGTATGTGTTAGACTGAATTACTGTTGTGCTGCTTTAATGAGAGGACTTAGCCATTAAAGTCTGTTAAATGATAAGAGGCCTTCTTTATCACACAAGAAACCAAAGAATGGGTATAATATGTGGAGAAGTTTGCTAATGTTAATGGTAGTTGAGCATCAAGTTGACACTCTCTGTGTTGTACTGTTAACATTCTGTTAATGCAGAATGATGAATGGAAAATAATTTTTAGAACGAACATGTATTGTGGCCTAAGTTAATACAACCTTTGCATATCTCAACCTCTGTTAATGAGATGTCCTTTTCCCCCAGCTAACATGAACCATACAGACATCCCATCAGCAGTCAGAGGCCACACAACCATCACTGCACATGTAAGACCATAACAGTTGCCAGGCAACACTATCCCGTTCACAGCAGGAGTTGGAGTCAAATCGAACATTAATCATTTAAAATGCAAATACACTGGACCGACAGAATTGAGTCAACCAGGAATCCTACTAGTTAGATTATGTGAGAAGTGTGATAAAAAAACAAACAAAACAAACCATGGTGTTTTTTTCACATTCACAGAGATACCGACAGTGAGACCGGCAGGTGTGTTGTCTAAGAGCTTGAGAAGATAACAGCTTTGGTATATTATATTCCTCTCTTGTCATTTCTCCCTTCCTTCCATGGGCAACCACCATCAGTCACCATTTCTGGTTTATGGCCCTGGCTACCATGACAACAAGCTTTGTACTACCTTGTTAAGGTCTCCCATGATTATCTGTACATAATAATAGTGGTGCTCTGACTTGCCTTGTTTATGACAAGAATTATGGGTAATTATGGAAAAGCGGAACTTTCCACTGAAAAGCTGCTCTTTTGTGGTCAGTAGTGGTCAGTATTTAAGAAGATATCCAACCTCAATTTCCAGAGGCACCAGAGGAGACATTGCCACAAAGGAGAGGAAAAGAGGCTCTAGTGGGATGGTTTTAACAGGGAAACATGGAACACCAGAGAAAGTCATCCAAAATCATCCAAACTTATGGCTTACTGTGAACCATGATTGGGGATGATAGATGAGGAGAGATTGACATTAATGTCCGGTTTTGCATAGAATGCTCTCAACACATGATAGAGGACCCTACTCTGATACTATTTATTCAGGCAGACCAAAGTTGCAAAAGACACAATAGAAGAGTAGTTCAGCAAGGTAAAAAGTGGTAGGGAGTTTTGAGAGTGGGAGGGGTTTAAGAGAACCTGTTACCAGTGGCGTGCACACATAGACATCAGGTGGTGCTAAAGCACCACCAACTCTGCCCTTTATCAACGAAAGTGCCCTTTTGAAACTTCGGTTTTCATTTTACTGAGGTCGGTTTGAAATGATCTTTTGAAAACCTGAGCGATTAAAAACAATGCCCTGAAATGAGCCACCACCTCGCACACACCCGACCTCTCTCTTCCTTTAACACCAGATGCGCTGCAGCAGCAGTTCAGTTCAGCGAGTGGAAGGAAGCGTCTTCAGCACAGCACACACGGTCACAGATAGACTTCTTCTCCCGTGCCCCACCAGTCAGGTCACAATGATAGACAACGTGAGGACGACCACATACATATAATTAAGGTAGAGTTTGCAAATCTATGTGTTAAACTGAACGTTTTCTGTTGTAGGCCTATAGGTTTTGTTAGACAACATAAATTAACACATTCATTTGTGAAAGAAGAAACGGGAAGTTCCCCATTACCTGTGAAAAATGCCCATCTGCATTCATGTAATGACAACACTCAGTAGCCTATAACTCCTTCTCGTACTTTTTGGTCTTTTTACTGTCTTAATTGTAGGCCTATATTGATTTACTAATTGCAAAATATATGCAACAAGGCCTGCAGACAGTGGAGGGTAAACAGAAGTTAACTGAAGGACATGACTGTATATAGTCAATATTGGATATGAATTTTATCAGTTGGCTGTGTGACTCTTCTCCATTGAAAACTCACATTTAGAGAATTTTACAAATAAAATGTCAAATTTCATTCAACATGTGCTTGTAATTGTTTTTTATAATTAAGTGTACCACATGCGCTAAAAAGTGCCCTTCAACCCCCCCCCGAGCACTTGCCCCCCAAAATGTCTGTGCACGCCACTGCCTGTTACGTACTGTGGCCATAGGTGTAGGTGTCCAATGGGGGTGCAGAAAGGTCAGATGGGCATGAACAAAGTCCCGTACATCATCCGCCTGTGAGGGCCACCAGTACGCCAATACACCTGTCTGAATAGATGTACAGTTTGAGTGTTGCCTGGTTATCCATTATTATATGTAGGGTGCACCCACTGAAGGAGGGCTCCCATAATGAGACCGGTATGTAGACGGTTTTCGGAGGTGATTTTCCTAGCTATACTTTTCCCAGCACAAGAAAACAGATGGATAGCAAAATCGGTTCAGGTAGCTTTCTCAGCTCTTTTGTAGACATGAGGGAGGGTATTAGCCTTTGTTATCTTGGAGTGTGGCTGGTAGGTTACTGTAAACTAAAAGCATGTGGAAAATGTGACATTCAGCACCCACTGTATTTGTACAGGGCTTAAACATTTAGTTGACTTGAAGTATTCCAAGTTCTTGTGGTCGATCAGAATATTTTCTTGAGGCCAGATGGAACATGCTACCCTTGAATGACTGGAATATGGAAGGTGAGATAGCCAGACCATATGGCATTAAAAAGTTTTTGTAGTGTCTCTTTTGGAATAAAGAAGCTGTTTTCCAATTGTCCCATAGTCTGATACATCCTAAATGTATCAGTTGTGCAATGGCTCCACATGAGTTTGTCTACAAATATAGCCACCTATATAAATTATTCTAGAGTATTGAACAAGCCCCTGAAGTTCAGTTCAGTTTGGATGACTGGGTTGAGACCTCTATGAAAGATCGTCAGAAGCTGTTTGTAACGTATAGAACACGCTGAGAGGGATCCTGATGCGGAATAACACGTTCTTTATTTGAATAACTCTGTACAACAAGCCACACGATGAGCAAAGTGACGTATGGCAGGTGCAGAGCAGTAGCGTGGGAGCGGTGGTCAGTGCGGTCCAGGGTCGAGAGGCGAGGGCAGAGTCCGGGAGGTATCCAGGGATCAGGCAGGAGACATGGTCTAGGGGACAAGCAGAGTTCGGCACACAGAGAGACAATCAGGAATAACGGCTTGGTATGCAACGACATGAGGCAATACTTCGCAACCAGGAAGTGAAGTCTGGGTGCTTAAGTATGCCCGGAATGTGGGCGTGGTGGTGAGACAGGTGAACGTGATTATGTTATCTGATATTCCTGACAGTACCCCCCCGCAACGGAGCGTCTCCAGACGCTCCACGCCGCGAAGGCGGCCGGCCACGGCCCCGGGGGGCGGGGAAATGTGGGTGTGCAGCGTGAAAGTCGGCGATGAGCGACGGGCAGAGGACATCGCGAGCGGCTACCCAGGCTCGTTCCTCGGGACCATAACCCTCCCAGTCGACGAGATACTGGAGACCCCCACGCCGTCGACGTGATTCCAGCAGCTCCCGTACTATATACGCAGGTCGGCCGTCAATGTCCAGGGGCTAGGGGGGGCGATCCAGAACCGGGGCTACAGACATGGGACTGTAGTGAACAGGCTTTAGGAGGGATACGTGGAAGACGGGATGGACGCGGTATTGAGGGGGCAGCAGCAGTTCGTAGGAAACAGCGTTTATCCTGCGGGTAATCTTGAACGGCCCGATGTATCTAGACTTGAGCTTATGGCAAGGCTGGCGTAGGATCAAGTTACGAGTGGAGAGCCATACTCGCTGACCGGGGTGATATATGAGCGCGGGGAGACGACGGCGGTCAGCGTTCATACGACGGGTGTGGAGCGCGCGCCGCAGCTGAACGTGTGCGAGCTCCCAGGTGCGGGCACTGTTCTTTAACCAGTCATCCAGAGCGGGGATGTCAGAGGGGGTTTTATCCCAGGGGAAGAACGGCGGCTGGTAGCCGTACACACACTGGAAAGGAGTCAGTTTGGTGGATGAATGTATGATGGAATTGCGTGCGTATTCAGCCCAGGGGACGTACTTGTGCCAGTCTTTCTGGGAAGAGCAGTATTGGCGGAGAAAGCGACCTAGCTCTTGATTGTAGCGCTCCACTTCTCCGTTGGATTGGGGGTGGTATCCGGAGGTTAGACTGGCGGTTATTCCGAGTAACTTGCAGAATTGGGTCCAGACACGGGAGGTGAATTGCACGCCTCTATCCGATACGATATCCTCGGGTAACCCATATATCCGGAAGACGTAGTGGAACACGTCAGAGGCCGTCTCCATGGCAGTGGGCAGTTTCGAGCGAGGGATCAGACGACACATCTTGGAGAACCTATCCACCATCACGATTATCACCGTGTTACCGCCCGAGACAGGCAGGTCCGTAACAAAGTCGATGGCCAGATGAGACCACGGACGGCGGGGTATCGGCAAGGGGAGGAGCTGACCAGTGGGCAGTGCTCGGGGTGTGCGCGATTGTGCGCATACAACACAGGCGAGTACGTAGTCGCGAATGTCCTCCTCCCAGGACGGCCACCAGTATTTCTGGGCGATCAGGTGTTTGGTGCGAGTTATACCAGGATGACCCGTGCCCGGCGTGTCGTGTGCGAGTTGGAGGAGGCGTCCCCGGAGCGGGACCGGGACGTATTGTTTTCCATCGGGACTATCTGCAGGGCCTGGGTCGGCGCGGAGGGCTTCCTCCAGTTCGTCCTGAACATCCCACCGGATGAGGTCAACGAAACAGGATTCTCCGAGAATATGGTTAGGTATCTCGCCGCTCGGCGTCTTCTCGTGAATCCGGGATAATGCATCGGCCTTGGTGTTCTTGGATCCAGGTCGGTAATGTACTGTGAATCTGAAGCGGGTGAAAAACAGCGCCCATCTGGCCTGCCGGGGATTGAGTCGCCTAGCGGACTTGAGATACTCCAGGTTCTTATGGTCTGTATATACCTGGAAAGGGTGCTCTGCTCCCTCTAACCAGTGCCGCCAGTGTTCGAGAGCCAGTTTCATGGCCAGGAGTTCGCGGTCGCCCACGCCATAGTTCACCTCGGCCGGTTGTAATTTTTTGGAAAGATAGGCACACGGGAACAGTTTGGGTGGATTGCCTTGTCTCTGTGAAAGCACTGCCCCCACGCCAACGTCGGATGCATCGACCTCAACGATGAAAGGTAACGAAGGGTCCGGGAGATGCAATATGGGAGCGCTGGTGAACGCGGTTTTCAGCGCTTTAAACGCCTGTTCCGCTTTGGGTGTCCATATGAAGTGGCGCTTCTTCCCCCCTTTCAGGAGATCGGTAAGGGGGGCCGCCACCGAACCGAAACCCCTGATGAACCGACGACAGAAGTTGGCGAATCCGAGGAAGCGCTGGAGATCCTTAACGGAACGGGGAACAGGCCAGTTTGTGACTGCGTCTACCTTGTTGTTGTCCATACTGATGCAACCCGGCGATAGGGTACAGCCAAGGAAGGAGATGACAGGTGGATGAAACTCGCATTTCTCCGCCTTCACGTACAAGCCGTTCTCTCGCAGACGCTGGAGGACCGAAGAGACGTGAGTTATGTGTTCCTGGATAGAGGGGGAATAGATCAAGATATCGTCTATGTAAACAAACACGTATTTATCAATCATGTCTCGGAATATGTCGTCCATGAAAGCTTGGAACACTGACGGGCTATTAGACAGCCCGTATGGCATTACTAGGTACTCATAGTGCCCCCTGGCGGTGACGAAGGCTGTCTTCCACTCGTCACCAGCGCGAATTCTAATCAGGTTGTAGGCACTCCTGAGATCAAGCTTCGTGAACACTGCAGCCCCCATTAGTCGCTCTTGTGAGGCAGAGATGAAGGGTAGAGGGTAAGCATATTTAGACGTGACAGCGTTCAGGGCTCGATAATCAATACAGGGACGTAACCCCCCGTCCTTCTTCTCTACGAAGAAAAACCCAGCCGCGACGGGAGATGTCGACGGGCGAATAAACCCCTTCTGTAGGGCCTCACTGACATAAGATTCCATAGCGGCATCTTCTGGGCGGGAGAGCGGGTACGGCTTAGTTCTCTTGGGCAAGGTTACCCCGGGAAGGAGGTCGATGGCACAGTCGCAGGTTCTGTGTGGAGGGAGTAAACTGGCACGCTCCTTACTGAATACGTCAGCGAATTCTCTGTACTGCTCAGGGACCGCATCGGAGAGAGGTGTGTGAGGACTCTCAACCATCGAGGAGCGAAGGGGTAAATGCATACAACCCTGCTGGCAATGCGATCTCCACGCAACTAATTCGCGTCTTTGCCACGAAATGACAGGGTCATGTTCTCTTAGCCAGGGGAAACCGAGGATGACAGAATCGCGAGGAGCGGAGACCAGGAAGAACTGCCTCATCTCGGTATGGAACAGCCCGACACGGAGGAGCAAGGGCTTGGTACGTCGGTCAACTAATCCGGTACCTATGGGTTGTCCGCTTACTGAGTTAACTCGGAAAGGGGGGTTTACCTCCTCAACGGGAATGTTTAACGATCTGGCTAGTTCGCTGTCGAGAAAGTCCCCTCCTGCGCCTGAGTCAACTAACGCTGAGTAGCTGCGAGTTACACCTCCCCAGGTGAGCTGTATAGGTAGGTTAAATTGGGAATTACCACAAAGAGAAAGTAATGGAGGGCTTACTTTTGCTTGAGAGGGGGAATTCCCACGGAGACGAGGTGGTCGTGTGGAACATCGGTCTCGGAAATGACCTTCCTCGCCACAGTAGAGGCAGAGTCCTTCGCGCATGCGACGCGCCCTCTCCCGGGGAGTGAGTGGAGACCGGCCCAGCTGCATCGCTTCGGAGTAATCTCGATTGTCCTCTCCGGGGAGACGAGACGACTGGTGAGAAAGAGTGGAAGTGCGTACACCTGCTGTGTTAGGACGGTGAGTAGTGAGCAGCTTATCTATGTTCACTGCTGCTTGTATGAACTCGGAAAGAGTTAAATCTTCATCTTTACAGGCCAACTCAATCTGCAGATCGGTTCTGAGACCGCGGCGGAACACCGTCTTGAGGGCAGTTCCACTCCAGCCACTGCCAGCAGCCAATGTACGAAATTCTCGGGCATAGTCTGCCGCGCTGCGTCTCCCCTGCTTGATTTCACATAACTGGGTGCCGACATCGCGCCCGGCGGCGGGGTGGTCGAAGACGGATCGGAGCAGTTCGGAGAAGTGGCGCTCCGTATTCAGGGAGTCGTCTCCGCTACTCCAAAGAGCAGTAGCCCAAGCTCCTGCCTCTCCCGTCAGGAATGTCAGCATAAAATCCACCTTTTGACGATCCGTCTGGAACAGGGCCGGATGATAGGTGAAGTACATGGAGCACTGCATCAGGAAGTTCTTGCAACGCTCCGGAGACCCGTCATATCGTTCAGGTAGGGCAACTGGCATATTGGCGGGATGCATCGCAACGGTCAGGGGGGCAGAGGACACGGGGCTGGCACCTTGGACGTTCTGGCGTGCAGATTCGGTGAGGGCACGGAGCGCAGTTTCTTGGTTACACGCTGTCTCGGTGAGCTGTTGTATACGCTCCGTCAGGGCCGCGATAGTCGCCTCTTGGCGAGCTAGGTGAGCCTGTGTTTCCGCAGGATCCATGGGAATGGCGAAGTATTCTGTAACGTATAGAACACGCTGAGAGGGATCCTGATGCGGAATAACACGTTCTTTATTTGAATAACTCTGTACAACAAGCCACACGATGAGCAAAGTGACGTATGGCAGGTGCAGAGCAGTAGCGTGGGAGCGGTGGTCAGTGCGGTCCAGGGTCGAGAGGCGAGGGCAGAGTCCGGGAGGTATCCAGGGATCAGGCAGGAGACGTGGTCTAGGGGACAAGCAGAGTTCGGCACACAGAGAGACAATCAGGAATAACGGCTTGGTATGCAACGACATGAGGCAATACTTCGCAACCAGGAAGTGAAGTCTGGGTGCTTAAGTATGCCCGGAATGTGGGCGTGGTGGTGAGACAGGTGAACGTGATTATGTTATCTGCTATTCCTGACACTGTTTTATGTCTTTTATGGCAGATTGTGGGTCTCTACAAGGTCTCTGCATGTAGTGGGATGATAAAAATGGATTTGAAATGGGAATGGATTTGTGCTTCAGATTCAAGCGCTTGTTGGTTACTATGCCACAAAATGGGGTGTGTTCACATGGTAAGAGAAACCACAAACATAACTCAATCTTGGCTGTTAGGAAGGAGCGGAACATGGTGTTTCAGATACATTGACAGTTGGCAAATGAGTGACAATGGTGAGTGAAATTGCCCTGGATGATTCAAAGAGCTTGTTGGACTGGTAATTAAAAGAATGTCAATGTGCTGATATTAGAGCATTGTTGAGAAAATCTTTACATTTGACCAGAGCTCCATCATATCTGTCAGAGATAATAACGGCTTAATGGGGGATTGATTTTCTGGTCAGTAACCAAACTGTTTCAGCCTACCTTTGCTGTAGGTAATTGATCACAGCATCCTGCTAATCTAAACACGAATGTTAATTTCCTAGATTCATGAGTCAGGTGTGGTGTTCTGCCATGAATGAACAATGTGTCTTGAGACATACAAAATGCTAAGAGAACTGCGTAAACACCTGGTCAGGCTTCTGAATGTTCCGAGCCAACACTAGCTTAAAATCAACAACTTGACATTCAATTAATTCCCAGTCCAGCAAAGCTCTTTGAATCATCCAGGGGCATTTCACTCTTCATTACCACTAATGAATGTACATTTTATTTATATTACACCTAATGAGTACATAAATAGGAGGTAAGGGACTGGCTGGTAATAACCTCAAATAAAGAGACTTAAGCACACTGTTGTCAATGGCAATTTATTACACAATAAATTGCACTGGTTGGTGTAATATAAGACAATTAACATGGTAATGAAACTAAGGACCGGCCTCTAAAATTAACCAGAGGATAAAAATGCTAATGCAAATGCCCAGTTAGCAGCCAGACAATCAGAATAAGTATTCTCTTTAAGAACAAACATACTTACTGTCACTGCTGTGACAAACTTATTCATACACACTCACAGCTCACCTATTAGAGCCCTGCTCTACAGCTACATTCGCAGGTCAATTGGGACCACCTATTCTATATGCAGTGTTTAATATGGATCTACTTTTGTTAGCGGTAGCACACCCTGTGTGGTTCTCTGCGCATTGATACATGGTAATGACAAAAAAGAGAAGAATATTCGTCTGAGTGACATATTCACATCTGTGTGTTCGTGGTTATTTTTTAATATGCCTATTTGTTGCTTTGCTCAATAGGTACAACATGCACTATTCATCATCACCACAAGACCATTGCTGACTGAAAAACATTTGGATGGTGTACCAGTCTCAACACGGCAGTGACATGGCGTGATTGTGGGTGTTGAATTGGTATGATTGTATCAGGCACAGGCAATGTCCCTGCTGGGATGGGTTTAGTCTGCCACCCAAAAATAACTACCCAACAGTAATCCTGACCGACCGTGTTTCAATTACAAATTGTATATCGCAACATATTGGCTTGTCTTTATCTGTACATTACATAATGTTTCTAATAAAGCAATGTTTATAATGTGTGTTTTACAGTAAATGTAACTTCCTCGGGGAATTCAGTGGCCATTCATCTGACAGACCTAATCTGCATCCATGCAGGAGGTCATGGATACAGATGATTAGAATTAGTCTGCTGCCTGAAAAGGGTTTAACAATTTAAAAAAACATAACTAAAGAGGCAGACTCTTTTCACTTTCAAGTCTACGTTAGTTATGCGAAATTCTGTAGCTTTTCGAAATGCCTCTTACATTTTTAAGAGCAGAGCACACAGCAGTACAAAAGTGATTGATAATATTAGGACTGAGATATTAGGTGCGTTTTAAATTCCCATGTCATTGTTGTGGAGATAAACATTTGAACGTTGAAGGAACAAGGCGATAATGCACTCGACCAAGACCACTGCCGAATTTAGACTAATGTAATGCTGTCTACCAGGGTGTAATTACAAACCCCCATGAGAGTCGGTGTAAGCAAGCTGTGGGAACTCCTCTCTGTTCCCAGCTGGGTCTGTCTAATAAAGCTAAAAGTAAAAGTACTCCCTCTTCAGTAGCTACAAAAGATCTGCACGCCGGCTACATGACTAGCTGGTTTTGTATCGGCTTACTGTGAATAAAATATTTAAGAGTTTCCTTTGCTTCTGACGGATGCTCGTGACCATATGGACTGTAGTGATGATGTATTTTTGACACATGACAACAGGCCGACATCTACACGGACAGCATTTAACTGTATTTGCTCAAGGGCGCGATCGCCCACGTGCAGTTTGACGTACGATGTGTTTTGTTGTTGTTGTTGTTGTATCGGCATAACGTTATATATCGTTCTTACGAAAGAACAGCAAAAGGAATGTTGTACGGCTGCACGGTAATTTGTGCATATAGTGTAGCTTAATGAGCCTGTGATGTGTCTATTGCTGTATTGGGATAAAATGCACAATGCTTGCTGTGTTTAGTAAAAGGATTAGGTTTAGTCTTGAAAAGACCGTGGATTAAATATTGGCCACTATACGAAGTACCGATCCAGTGGTTCTTTCTTTCTGAATATCCGAGAAGGGACCGCCGAGATTGCCAGTGCGCGACTGCGCATGCGCTGAAGTGATTGGCCATGAAGCGATGCTGACTGTGTCGCGTCTGCTGTGGAGTCGGGCGCGTATTTACCAGCGTTTCGCCTCACACTACAATATCTACAAGAGTCGTGCAACGGAGGGAATGTACACGCTCATCGGAGTTATGCAGTCCTGTCATGTTATGTCTCGAGGATTATAACCAGATTTGCAGTCGTTGCGTTGTTTTCTTTACGTAATCTTCTAACTATTTGCGCATTTACCCTTGATTGGTTCATCTGAGATAGTGTTCCGCTCTGCGAACGGTGTCGGGCCGTTTTTTGTTCTCCAGAATAATACATTTTCTTCGGCGTTTCTATTTGGCTTTCTTAATGGGAAGGGCATGCCACGTTACTGTGATATCCAATGGATAAACAGACACAAGCTTGTGATTCATTTTCAGGCAAATCTTGATGCACCTTTATCCAAGGCAAAACATTCTGGAGGTAAAGCCAGTCTGCATGATTGTTCTTTTATATTATCCGAAGTGATGTTTACCTGGACATGTTAAAGAGGGGCGAGCGTATACGTGAAATGGTGCAATGCAACACCGCTTGTCTTGGGTTACTACAGGCCATAACTTCTCACCTTTCGAAATGATTTTTACTGGTCAAAACTGTTGGTGTATCTCTGTGAAAAAATGACTTTGCTTTTAGTGACATCGCATGCAAATTTATCTGCTCGGTGTGCCATTTGCTTTAGTCTGCATGAATGAATGCCTCTTGTTTGTAAACCTGTTATTATGCATGCACGAGTGAGAGCTTGCCAGTCTTTTTACGGGCAATGTAATAAGTGACTCATGCTCATTTATGTCCACGCTACACTCTAATGATGAACTCCCTTTGTTGTAACAATATATAATCTGGCTTGTTTGTTTCTGTGTTTCAGCTTGGAACTCCGTAAACCTGCAAAGCTGAATTCTCCATTCTACTTGGAGAAGGGATTTAAAAGGCAAAAAAAAAAAAAAAAAATACACATTTTAAAAACACATTTTTTTTTATCATTTCTGGAAGGTGGGAGTTATGTCATCTCATATGGAACTGTGCATTAAGTGGGCACTCTGTATGTCCCTGGTCCTTATACATACGCCAGGGAGTGGTGGCTCTATAGTGAATTTCCGCAAAACATGCATATGTGCCAGTAACATTGTCAGTTGCTCCAAAATGAACTTAACCACTGTTCCTGTCGAGCTGCCCAAGTATACAGCAGTGCTTGATCTGAGCTACAATGACATCACCAGACTGCGAGCCGAGTGGACTTCAAACAAACTCCTTAAACTCCATAACCTGTTACTGAGCCACAATGGCTTGAACTTCATCTCCACTGAGGCTTTTGCTAACGTGAAGCACCTGCGCTACCTGGATCTGTCCTCCAACAACCTGCACCAACTGGATGAGTACATCTTCGAGCCTCTTGAACACCTGGAGGTGCTCCTGCTCTACAACAACCAGATCTCCCAAATCGATCGCACTGCCTTCACGGGCATGTTGAGCCTGCAGAAGCTCTATCTGAGCCAGAACCTTGTCTCCCGCTTCCCTGTGGAGCTGGTCAAGAACAAGACGCGGCTGCAAAAGCTCAGCCTGCTGGACCTGTCTTCCAATCGGATCAAAGTCCTGCCCATCTCGGAGCTGCAGGGCCTGCCTGCCTGGCTCAAGAATGGACTGTACCTCCACAACAACACCCTCGTCTGTAGCTGTGAGCTGTACAGCCTGATGACCCACTGGTTCATACGGCGGCTGAACTCCGCAGTGGACTTCAGAGACGACTACACTTGCGTGATGCAAGGAGCCGACAAGAAGGTCCAGCACGTTTTCGAGTTAAACGTTCACATGAACTGCAGTACGCTCAACGAATCCATGGAGGAAATCTTTCTGGAGCAGAAACTTGTCCTTAATTGCGACACCCGGCATAGGAACATGTCCAAGACGTGGATGTTACCTGGCAATGTAATAGTGTCCCCTGGCATCAACCACAGTGCAGTTGTCCTCCAAAATGGCAGTCTGAAGATCAGCTCAGCAAAACTTGAGGACTCTGGTCAGTACACTTGTTTTGCTGTGAGCGAGCACTTTAACGAGACCCTGTACGTGTGGGTGAAGGTACATAACGTCACTGTCAGTGGAAATGGTGAAACCCTCAATACTGGGTACACAACGCTGGTGGGCTGCTTGGCCAGTGTGGTGCTGGTGCTTATCTATCTGTACCTGACGCCATGTCGTTGCTTCTGCTGCCCAGGACAGGCCAAACCGAAAAACCATCATGAAGACAGCATTCACTCCTCTATGCTCAGCGCCACGCCAACGCACGAAGACATGGCAACCAAAGCAGAGCTCAGCAGGCATGTGGCCTTCATAGACCCCAAGGACCTGCATGGCCAGAATGGGAAAGTCAATCCCAGTGGTGGGGAGGAGTTAGACGATGAAGCCAGGCAGGGGAAAGGGATGCGGAAGAAGTCTGTTGCTGACTCTATTAGTTCGGTCTTCTCCGACACACCTATTGTGGTCTAGATACAACCCAGTGTTCAAATTGAGAGGGGCCTTCTGTGAGGGATGGATGCTGTGAGAGGTTTGTCTAGACACACTGAACTGACCTCCTTGGATAAACAGATGGACAGAAATGCAGCTAGCACGCTTCAGGATCTGTCTGATTAACAATAGAATGTCATATCACTTTCCCTTGTGAGTTTGACAAGGACAAGGTAAAAAAAACCTTTCCAGCATTTCAATCTGTAGCACCTAAATATATACTGTGAAAAGATTTTGTCATATAAACAGTAAGAGGACTCTAAAAAGTGATCGCTGAGAAAGAGGAATGTGGCTTAAAATGAAAAGATTAATTTCTCCATGCATAGAAAGCATAACTGGGAAGCCTTATTATTCAATAAACATTGTTTTAAAGAAATATACATCCACTATATATTCAAGTAATAAGCATGACTATTATGGACCGCTAATATTAAGAGCACCATAGCTTTTACCCTATAGCTACTTAGAACATTTACGTCTTCCTTTCCCCAATGCTGCTGTACCAGCATCACCATGTTATATATAGACTTCAGTCATGAGTCATTGCTACAGGAGTGGCATGCTTGCTTAGTACCATTATGATGAATGTTGAGTGTATTTGGAGGAACACACCAAGGTTTTGCATCTGCTTTATAATTTAGCACTTCCAAGCTAACGAGGAATACGTGTGAAAATTTGTGAAAGCACATGCCAGATAAAAATTCAGTCTGTGTCAGTTTTGTCAGATATGTAAAATTAAAAAAGAGGTATTCTGACACATTTCAAAAATAGAGCAAGGTCACTAGCATTATATTGCAGTAAGGAGTCACATGTAGTGGGATTAGATTATGTTTGAAAAGTTTATTTAGACACTTTTTTAGACACGTTTAAACACTTGCAATAATCTCCAAACAGTAGCTGCTGAAACATGGTTACAGCCAACACTGAATTTTCTAATAAAAGCTTGGTAAATGTACATTTTTTTAGGCAGATGTGGGTTTGAATTGTCCACTCTAGGTGGGTTACTTAAGGTTTGGTTTGTTGTAGCATCAAAACCTGGATCTGACGTGCCAGCTTCTGTGATCCCCTAATGGGGCTTTAAATGTCACTGAAAATTGATGTCATATGAACAGCGGCACTGGTCTTGATCTGCCGCTTAAAAGCAAATTAAATCGATGTGTTCTGCACAGAGCAAATTTAAATACAAAAACAATGGCCCATTATGGCTCATGGCTCATGACTGTCATTCTAAGGAAATAAATCATCTGCATAGTTTCATTGGCAGGAGGCTGTCTGTCATGACGACCAGAGAGAGATACGTTACCTGAATGCTAATGACCTTTTAAAATAGAACAAGGCAAAATAAGGCTATTTCACAATTTGAATTTTGTTTTCTTGTTTACTAAACATCTCTCATTCTCAAGCTTGCCCTCAAGTTAAATTTGTTTGCATATTTTGGAGACTTTTAGCATTGCTGAGTCACGTTGTCAAAATGTTAAACACAATGACTGGACCAGGCTGTGATTATGTATCCAGCCCCCAGAGTGCCTTGCAATCATGATAAGAAAAAGGACCAGGGACACAAGGGGGAAATTATCATTTGTTTTGGCCCTGAATCATCGGTAGTAATTTGAATGTATTTTCAGGGTGCTCTTAAGATATTTATCGAAAACTCCCAAGTCATTTTATTAGAAATCAGTTAGAAATATTAAGGAATGCTATAGATTATTATTAAAGCTACAGTTATTTAGCTCTGAGTGGTTATGCCTGTATATGCATGTTTATTACCGTCAACAATTACATCCACAAGAAATGTTCAGAGATCCTAGGAAGCCCTGACTGGACATTATCCAACAGTTCAATGGCAGGTGCACTTAATATTTAGACAAATGACATAAACCAAGTGAGCAGCAATGAAAGAAGAAGATTTGCTAACAGCCACACATACAACACACAAACCAGGCACTTACTGGTCTTCAGTCGTATTGGCACACAATGTACTCTCGGTCTTATGTAGCACTCAGGCATGACACACTATAGCTCTGTCCCAGCACCATTAATAATTAGATCACTCCAGTTTTCCATTTCCATTTGAGGCTGAGAAGAGTCAGTAGATGAGAGTGGAATGGCTGTCAGATCGAACTTACTTCCACCCTCCTCAAAGGACTTTTCAAATGGACGCGAAAGAAAGGCAAATTCAGGATGCCAGCTCTGACCCATCTCTGTGGTAATATACAGGGGAGCATTCTGGTGTATTTCTGGCTTTAGTTGATCCAATTTTCAAACGCATCTGGTGGCAAAGCATTATCTCAGGGAGAAGTCATGGTAAATTGAGAGCAGCTATGACAGACAGCAGCAGGCAGTGGGCAGTGCAGGCCTTGCAAACGTCTCTCCAGCTGAAGCCAAAATTCTGTGACGAGCTGGTGTCCTCACTCTCACGATCTCTGTGCGAAGAGGTCGGTGTGACTCGTTTTCAGAAAGAATTCACCTTAGCAAGGGACATGACAGTGGAGGCCTTTCCCAAGCTACAAGCCACTGTTGTGCATTTGAATGGAGTTCTGGGTCTTGGGTTTACTTAAGATGACAGCAGTATTCTCCTGTTAATCTCTGTTTGTCGTGCTGCATTTTATTGAAAACATATCCATGCTTTTATGTGTTGGTCAAGTGTTTGTTCTCGATACTTATGAGGCAGTGTTTTCTTAACTAGCGAGCCATCTTGTCTATGTTGTCGCAAAAGGCTAAAATTCCTTGTTCTTAAATCAGGGTGACAATTCCTGTTCATGGAGATCTACCCTCCTGCAGAGAGGTTCTAATTACATCTGGCTCTAATATGCAGATGCTTGTGAAGGACCTGTTCAGGTGGATCTGGTAGGAGCTAAGGAGTGCTAGATCATCACAAGCATGATGGCCACCCCTTCTTTATAATCTTGTGCTTTTACACAGGTTTCTTGATTGCAGTTGTGATACAAGATGCTGATAACCATTTTCTAATTACCTTATCTGTAAAGGTTGTGTCATATGATATTGAAGATACGTTTACAACGTCTTGTCATTTAGATATGTAAGTTGTATTAAGAAATTAATTAATAAACCAGAAACTACCAAGCCATTACAAACTGAACACTTGGAGGCAACAACGCACTGTATCATAGTTAATAAAATATGCTTCTTCAGGAATACACTGTTCTATGTAGACACAGTTGTGGCCTCAGAGGACTGCCTCAGCTACACTTCACATAGCTTCCCTCTGATATCTTTGCTTGTGTAATGTAAGCACACTAAAGTTTGTGAATCAGTTTACTATTTTTTACTTTGTGTGTGAATGTGTCATTTTCATGTGGCAAGTGCCAAGTATGTAATGTATGTACTGTTCCACTTTCGTTGTGTGTTGAATATTACGTTGTGTTGTACTAAAATTTGGGATATTAGGAACTATTCAAAGTGGCTCTGTCTGTCCATGGTCAGCCAATGGACTCACAAAGACTTCTAAATTTTCAGTAGGCTATATTCCAATTACACTGACCACATCAAAAACATGTTAACTAAATATTTTGTCCTTTGTTTTGTGAGAAGTACTGGAGAAGTCCAGCTACTGGAAGTCACCTTAATACAAAGTGAATGTCTTGAGGACAGTAATAACCTCATAGTGCAAATATGGCCTATGTCTCAGTACGTTTATTACAAGTGCAATATCAAGTAGATGCTGCATAATGCTGGTCCTCTATTAGAGCCAGAGATCTCGCTGTAATATGTCTGTACGCTGTATTGCCTGCAGATGGCAGTGTTTGCAAAGGGAGAGTTTGCTAAAGAACATGCTAAGACTTATACTGGTTTTAACGTAGACAAATTATGATAACTTCTTTAGAACCTGAATAAAAAAATTGATATCTTCCTTTTTTTTAAGTCTGATTTTTTAATCATTTGTGTTTGGTTGTCTAAATATATTTTTATTTACTTGCTTATGTAATCAGATAATAATTATACAAATTTTAATGCATGATATAGAAAATAGACCCTAGTTTATCTTTACTTCCAAAACACGGTGGTATTATGCACTCAAACAGGCTTTCAGACAGAGGCTGCAGGGTAGTTTGGATTTTCCATCTGCCTGCAAAACATCAGTGCTTGACATTTTGGCCGGAACACTGGGCAGACCTCATATCAAATACCAGAACGTCCATTCATAGCTAGAGATGCTACTTTTAGAGAACAAGAACGGGAAATGCAATGACATTATCATAATTTAATGGTCTTTACGCAGATTTGAGTTTTAAAGATCATAAAAGCTCAAATAAAATTAATAAAATATAGAAATTAATACAGCAATCGAATAAATATGAACCAAGGTATAAATTTAACATACATGGAATTGTTTTTGTGCTTAAAATTAAAAAACAAAACAACCTCTGGCCATTCACACAAGTATCAATTATGGTAATCCAAATAAAAATACTTATGCTGTTTAAATACTGAGCATATTGTAAACACAACAAGTGGTTGCAAAACACCATAGGCCACTCTGTCGTCATAGCTATGAAAGCTATTTGTCCAGGCCTTGACTGAGTATCAAAAAACAAAGTGGTGACACAACGCCATCTACTGGTGAAATAGGTTTAACACATTCTTGTAAGGATGTATTTCAAGTGTATGGGATATTTATTTTAAATTTCAATATCCGACATTGTTTAGCAGCATAAGATAGGACTTGAGGTATTTCTATACTCACACACAGGTAATCAATACATCCTCTTTCACTCACGTAGAAATTCAATTTAGAAAATGCTCACACACACACACACACACACACACACGCACACACACACACGCATACACACACAGACACATCCCCCTGGGGTAAATTGCAAAGGCTTGGACAGTCCTGTGCATAAAGTTTGTGGCAAAACGTGGCAGTAGACATCCATCTCCTGGTGGGTTTAAGGCTTCCCTCAGTGATGAAGCTTTGGCTGTTGGAAGATGAAACATTAAGGGACAGGCTCTTAATTTGCCATTTTAATTTCTTAATTTCTTCCATCTGCATAAGGTGCAAATCAAAAGACCTTTACAACAGTTCAGGTCTCGAGAGCTCACCTTCTGTGCTTCTAGTTTCTTCTCCATACTGAGGGAGACTGGCCCTGCATTGCTGTCTCTCCGCCAGGAGAAGAGGCTAGATGGGGCGTGGGTGGAGGAAAGGCTGTTGGGTTTGGGCTGGCGTGAGAGCGCCTCCAGGGAAGAGGCACCGCTGGTCCTGCGTTTTTTACTGGGCCCTTTCTGCTCGTAGCCAAGAGCCCTCCGGTGCAGACCCGAGGCACCACCGCCATCATGAGAGGAGGGTTCTGGCGGAGAGGGCGAAGAGACCGAGCCCTGTGTCTCGGAAACGTGCAACTGAGGGCGGGACTTGCCGCCTGGCGAAAGAATGCCGTTTATTGGTCCGCGGGAGGGAGAGAAAGAGGGTTTAGCTGAGGAGAGCGGTCGGTCTCTAGGGTGAGGAATGGAGAAGCTCCTGCTCTGGGACAGCGGGTCTTCTTCCTCTGGTGGAGCCTTCCTGCGCCTCCTGGGTGCAGGGCTCTCCTGCAGCTGCCTAAGCCTCGCCTGCAAAGCTTGCTTGCTGGGACGACCCACAGGATTGCGAGGCTGGCCGGTGCCAGAGGTGATGGGGACTTTGGTCAAGGTTTTGGAGGGGTGTGTTAGGCTAGAGGCCCTGGCCTCTGATTGTCCTGAGGTATTAATATCCCCAGGAGGCCGCTTGGGGACAGAGGAGGTGCTAGTCCTAAGTGAGGAGGCACTGGGGGCAGGGAGTCTGGTTGGTGGGCTGCGCACGGCATCGTGGGAAATGTAGGCAGATTGAGTAGGAGTTGTGTAGGCTGGTGCAGGGTGATGGGAGCAAAGCTCAGACACCTGAGGGATTTTCCTATGGAGACCAGAAACATTTTAGTAAAAATTTCTCAATAATTCTTTTTTACTAAGACTGAACTTCATTTGTGCATGTATGATCAATTAATAACAACAATAGCAACCACAAAAATCACACATCACTAAGTATGGCATTTTCTGCCACAAAACACAATGTTAGTCACCGTCAAGAGTTTCTGCATTTCCCTTCGATTTCTGTTCCCAGAAATACAGCGTGGGCGGTTTGGACGTTCACCTAACACATGGCAGCCACGCGGCAGAATTGGCTGACTTACTTCCACAGGTGGGCGCTGAGATGCTGCTCCACCATGGCACTGAGTGCAGATCGCAGGCGGAGGAGCCTGCGGTCAAACGCCAACACGCTGCAGCCCAACACACGCGCCCCAAAAGTGCACAGCTGCATGAGGGGAGGGGGGGAACAGACGAAAAAAGAAGGGGAGAGCAATAGAGAGGGAGACAGAGGGGGAGGAAAAGGGGATGGGATAGAGAGAGGGGAACAGAGTGAGAGAGAGATGTTGCACTATTGTTTGTAGAAAACTGACAAATTGTTACAATAATACATTTATACAAAAATGTAATAAAGGAATAATTAATCATCAATAACTAAATGGGTGCCAATTTGCCAGGAGCTATAATCAAAAACGTAGTATGAATGAAGTGTTCCACTCACCCCCAGAGGTTTGGGGTGGCATGTGCTGGTGGGTAGATCATTAGACTCCTCTTGGTTTTCACCGTCGCTTTCCTCACTAGAGGCCGAGTGGATTGGAGGGCGCAGGGCTGACAGCCCCTCCCCCTCCTTGGAGCATGGATCCCATTCGTCCACCTCCACGCCACTCTCTGATGGAGCCCTGGACCTGTTACACATATGATCCCAAAAGATGTTCTGATGCCGTTATGCCACGTTCCAGGGCAGCTTACAAAAGAACTCAAGTCATTACTGACAATGTAAAAATCACTCACATTTGCCCAGGTTAACGGGTCACACTGGTTTACTATGGTCTTCATGACCATTTATTTAAAAAAAACAGTTCTTCCTACACAACTACAGTTTCCCTTTATTCCAAGTTGGTCCTGATGGAAGTTCAAACTAACAAGTTCAGGAAATAACCAAGTTTTAAATGTACTTGCCTATTTGCCCATTAGCTGATTTTAACACATACAGGGCTGAGAATCTGATGTAGACATTGTGCCAAGTGCTGTGCTGCTCCATACCTGAGAGAAACGTAGCTGGCCGCCGGCCGCCTGCAGGCCTGTGGCCCTGGCTCTGCCTGGGGACAGGGAGAGCCTTCACTGGGAGCGTCTCTGGAGAGAGGAGCCCGCTCCCGAGATTTGGCGCTCATCTTCAGCTCCAAAACCAGCTGATCAAAGCTCTTACTCCTGCCTTCGACTTGTCTGCGCTGGTGGATAGAGTGAATCTAAAAGAGACAAGGGGGTAAGAAACGTGAGACATTAGGTCCTTTTTAACAGTGCTCTTAGGACAGGATTATGGGAGTTATAGTTTACATTTGATGTATTTTAAACGTTTCAATCCAAGCATGTGAAGGGATGTGGAGGACTTTTCATCTTAGACCAAGCATGTTTTTTAAGCATACTAATGCTACCATATCCATGCAAGGAGGTAGAAATGTGAGCTTGCATCACACAGCAGTTTAACAGTCAACGATGTGTTAAACAATGTGAACTGCAGACAATATCACACATTTCTAAGCAGATAAGCAGAACATGAATGTAGAAAAACCCTGAGAATGTCAAAGCCATTTGGTACACTCAAGAGAGTTTGCTCCAAGTAAGTAATGCACAATCTAAAAATGTTCATTTGTGTTTTAAATATACTCCTTTTGAACATACATTACACGTGAGCAGTCTGGTGCAGAGTTTTTTCCTTTCAGGATCAAGTACTCCACAGTGCTTGTCCAAGTCACATTCTTTCTCTAGATAAAAAACAAAAATGTGTGTAAGTTTTATATTTCTTGTAAGTGAAAATTTGTGGTCCAAATACTCCAAAAATGTTTCTGGTTCTGTTCTGGTCCAAAAAAGAAGCTTTATTTTAGACAACCAAAGCCAATTCCCTAAAATGACAAAAAGTGTGATCATACTGGGGACTTTCTTGTACGTCCTGCTGTAGGTCCTGGGGCCGTGCAGGGACCGTGGTGTGTGCGTCCCCTTCTGTAGTGCCTTCTCTGCTGGAGGAGGCATCATGGGTGGGGTCTGCCTCTGATGCCACGGTCTTGGGGAGTCTTGGGGAGTCAGCATGGATAAGTATGGAGGCGATGGTGGGTTCTCACTGGGGTATTGATCCAACTGCAAAATGCTGAAAGATAGGAGAAATCAAGACTTTGCTAAAGATTTCATAACAAATCGGAAGTAGCAAAAGCAAATCAAAGCGGGTAGAGCATGGTGCTACTAACACCAGTTACAGGTTCAATCATCAGGCAGCACACATACTGATAAATATTTAAATTTCTAAATATGCATGTATGCAAATTAAATCATACTGGACAAATTAATCTAAAACATGCATACATATACCTACATTCATACACAGACATACATATATGTAGCTGTAGAGAAAGGATCAGTAGTTAATCACTGCTTACCTGGTCCCGTCCTTCTGGGCTTTGGCCGCTTTGTGGATAGAGGAGTGAAAAGGTGGGACCCGCAGGGGTCCGCCAGGTTGCTGTTTCCCATCACGTGCCTCATGGAGGCCACCGTGCTGGGCAGGGGGCCTGCCCGCTTGCACCCAGAGTGACGGGGGAGACGAGAGGGAAGCATTGGGGCCGTAGAGCTTGCTGGGTGGGCCATGCCGGCGCTCGCAGTGCTTTTCAAAAGCTTGCGGCTTCACCACCTGCCCACAGTGGCTGCACACCACCAGGTAGAAATCGTCATGCGCCGGGCAGTAGCCGTATATGCACATATCTGTAAACAGGATGGCATATTTTTATCGCCCAAGCAGTTGGAACGCATTCGTGTCAACCCCAAGTTGCAGGTGCTTGCTTTTCAACTGTGCCAAGTGCCACTCCTTCTTAATTGCAGGACACCCTATGGGCAGTGTCAGTCATCAAGAAAGTACTGCTGGTGAAAAAGGAACGTCGTTCAGGACTGTAGGACAGAGCTGCTCACCCTCTTTTCTAAGAGTCATGGTTTCCATCCTTTTTTTCACATTCTTGCTGCACTCCTCCCCAGATGACCCTAAAAAGTACAACCAATGTAAATAAAGAAAAAAGATGATATGCAAAACAGTCACAAGTCAAGAAGCTGATAGCTGATACACAATTTGCTAATCAAATTGAAGTTGTGCTTCATGTGCAAGTGAGCTGCGTATAACTTATTTGACACATTTACACCACTGGTCTCCTGGAAACAGAGGCAGATTCATTAGTTAATGGTCACTGGTTTTTCCCCCGACAGAACACATGGCCTAGTTATTTTGAAGCATACCTTCACACAGTACAGATGTTAATGACGATAAGTATTCGAGGTAGCGCGTAGATGTTTGCAAAGATATTGTTGTGCAGTGTAAATCATCTCGGACATCATAAGACGCTGTTAAATAAGTTAAATAATTACCACAACTTCAGAGTATCAAATGAAAGTCAAAATGCAGCTGGCGTTGTCAGGAAGGGCAACGTGATTTCAACGACATCCCAGTTATAGGAGGATGGTTTAATATTGGCTATTTAGACCGAGCTCTTGATTAAGGAACGCATATCCTAAACCCCTGGCCTGTCCACATGAGTGTCAGTATAAGATTAGTGGAATTGAGCTTATTTGCCATGATAGTTTGTGGACTGATGTCGAGCTCCACCTTCACTTCCCGAGCTGCCATAACCCACCTAGGCTTGGTTAGCATGTTAGCTAGCCAGAACACCTGGAACTGGATCATGCAGCTTTTCTGTAATATACAGGCTAACGCCATTACGACAACTTTAGGCACAACTATTTCCAGTTTAGTGTAGTGAACTAAACCGTTTGAAGAGTCGTCGTTTGTCTATCACCTCACTGAGCGCTAGGACCTGGGAGATTTTCAAAAGTACGGTGCCGACTTCAACCCTGTGCGCGCTAGGACCCAGCGGGTCTTTTGTTTGGGTTATGGTGAACGGTGTGTCCATTTTAAATAAATTATTTTACTGTGACTGGTAGGCAGAGTGTCAGCCAAGATGATGTTTAGGGCGATTCTATCACTCACCCTCCGGTGTGGAAACGTCGGCCTTATCTATCCAAGAGTTCCAACTTTGCCCTACGCATTCATCAAGGATGGAAATACGCCGATCTAGGGCAGCCATTACTGTTCAGCGCGCGCACAGTCCGCCACCATCACTACAAGAGCGCGTATTCGACGTCATTCCGCGCGTTCGCGATTGACACAGTTGTGCGCGGGCATTCATCTGCAGCATCCTCACACTCAAGTATACGAATAACTTTTACTTTCACATCAAAACAATACGCAAGGATGCCACTAAACCAGAGGGGAAGTAAAAAAGATAGCGGTACTCTTGTGACAACTAGTATCCACCTAGCTGCGCCAGGTCTAAGTAGGCCCAGAGATGTGGTTACCCTTTAATGTGGCTATCCGGATACAGAAAAAATACCATGGCATTTTTAAATTTAGCTTTTCTAACATTAGACTTCATAATCATCTGTGGATTACATGTGTTCTTTGTGTTGATTACTTTGTGAACAAAATGTAATATTTTTTTTAATCATAAAATGTACTTTTATTAATCTAGATGCATTTGAAAGTAACATTAAGACTAACAAAATGTGCTTTACATGGCATGCTTATCATTACAATGATGTAAGACTAAAACAAGCCCCTTTTAACAAAACAGTCAATTTGTACATTTAAAATAAATCATTCTCTACTTTTGCAGCCATATACATTCAAGAACTGACACACTTCAAGTGGTAAACTTATGAAGAAGAATGTTTACTTGTAAACATGTGTTATACTTGAAGGTTTCAATATCAAATCATTGCAATATGTATACAATACTACATACAATGACAATGATATTGCTTGAGATGATGAAACTAAAGTGAACCCTTAACTAGTTGGAAAACATGCAACACATCCAGTTATGTAGTCTTAATCAAGTCTGATAATAGAAAATACTGTTTAATGGAATAAAAATGTTCAATTTCTAGAAAATTCTACCTCTAGGGCAATAATTACCAAATTATAACTGTTACCAAAATAATTATTGCTTCTATCACAAATGTACATTATATTTAAAATACCACAGGCACAAAATCTAACAACCTTCTTACAAGATCTCGCCAATTAAATCCTGTAGGGCTCACTATTCATACTTGTATTCAGGAATGTATGTTTTCTATAGGCAGTTCAGTGATACAATTTTATTGCTGGTGGTAAACCCCGACATTAACAGCATTACACATCACTTATATCTGAATGTGTCATGCTGTGAACCATTCTTGTGCAACTTAAACATCTGTGCTCCAGTTAAAAATTTTGATTTTTACAAATTCCCATGCCATTACAAAGTAACATGACACCACAGTGTCTGTATTTCGAATACCTGTATTATTTATACCATTAGAAGAGACTACTTCTGTGCCAAGATTGAGATAATTACCTAATTTCAACTGACAGTCTGAAAGATCCAGATTGACACCTTTGCTGCAATAAAACACAAAGTTAAGTTCCTGAGCTGTACCATATCGATAAGTGAAATTGACACCTGCTTTATAAATGTAGACAGAACAAATTATTTTGTCATGGCTGCCTTGTTCCTTCTTGCTGAGTGACAGAAGGAGCTGATGATTTGTGGAATGATGTCTCCTTATAAATGAACCAGCAGTTCCCTGCCCATAAGATAACATTGAGGAACCCAGAAACCTATAACAAGAAAATAAGAACAACCAAGTATTGAGTAACATGATTGGTCCATAATTGTTAAAGGCCTAATTGTAATAGTTATGCTTGACAAGATTTGGAATGTATGCAGGTCCTGGATTACAACAGTGGAAGCATCTGTTAGGTCAGAACACTTTAACTGTCAAATCTGCTTTGGTGCAAAATGCAAATGATCAAGCACATACATAAGCCACCCACATAAACTGAGAAATAGCAGTTGTATATGACTCTACCTTGTCCGTATAATAAAATGTACACACACACACAGATCATTCATCAGATTTGTGAGCACTTGGGAAGTATAACATTATGGCAGAGTTTGTGCAACACCACAAACTCAGTTTTGAAAAAGAAAAAGTGGTGCAGAATATTACAAAGTTCTAAGCCATCTTACCACTGAAGAATTGAGGGGCCCAAATATGGGCAGGGCACCGGGCGTGCACCTGTTTTCAGTTTCTTTACAAGCATGAATGACGGAGACCAGATAGCTTGGACTTGTTGCCCCCTTCACATCGGTGAGGCCTTTTCCCCACGCACAAGAGGACACCAGCCACAGGAACGTGAAGGCTGCCGTTACCAGCAGATCCTGTCAAAATAAAACCGATTGAACCCATCCTGCATATGCTGTGCTAAAATGATCAAGCAGACATCAAGGACCACCCCAGCGCTCCAGAATTAAATTACTTAAACACTTTGATATGCTTACCATGAAACACATGCCAAGGGACAGGCCTGATATAAAACTGTTGCCATTGCTGACCTTCTTTTCCTCAAAACTTCCTTTTTAAGATGTCTTATTTGCTGGTTCACACATGACATCCATGTGCTTGAGGTCAACATGTATACGCCCGCACAGTTAACAGAACTGAAGAAATGCCATCTCTTTGACTTCTGATCCGCCTGGGCCACATTTGCAGTTGCTGTCTGTTACACACCCTTCTGTTTCTTCATTCACACTAAAGCGTGAGGACAGCTAACTCCTACCCCAGCATCACGTCACAGCACACAGCTCATCTAATTCAGCCAAATGCTACTAAAGACTTACAGTATACAGCTGTGCCTTAGTGCTGAAGGATTTTGGATATGGTCCCATAGGATTTTCTAAAAAGGAAGACGCTGAGATTACCAATACATACCAGGAATTTGCCACTATGGATACATCTGATAAAATGTGCAATGCAATTATGACACTGTACTGTATATCCAGAGGTGGACATTCCAGGTTCAGAAACTAAAAGTCCTCACCAATTGTGTTGATTCCACTAATATTACCTGGCTTGCACTAATTAGAAAATCCAGCAAGCTTGAGTAAAATCCTGGGAAGGAGTTTTTACTTTCTGAACCTGGAATATCCACCTCTGTATATCTGATATATAGAATTAGGTACATTTACTCCCATAAACCTGTTTATTTATGCAAGCAAGTTAGGACTGTGAGACCTGTTGCTATGTCCTGTCTTCATGTCTGTGGTTTGTTCTGTTGTGCATTTACTGTTTGTTATTTGCTTTTATTGAAATTCCTTGATGCTGTTGTACTGCCTTGTAAATGATACTTGTTATTTTTAAACATGCTATATACATAAGTGACTTGAGTTAACATACAGATAAAAGAATGAATTAGCCTTTGGTTGAAGTCAAGTAAAGTCTGTCATGGTAGGCCGGTCCCCGGGCTCAGAGGAGACGCCCACTCCCAGACCACCTCCACAGTGACACTCCCCCCGCTTACAGTCGCCCACCTACTGACACACCTTCCTATTACTCGTGCACGTGTCACTCATTTATCCTATAAATGCCGATAGGTCCACCTGTGCTGTGTAATCCTTGGTGAGCTGTTTACGTGCTTCTCTGTTGAAATGGACATTTAAGACTTAACACAGCTCCAATCTCGCCTCCTGCTGCTTTTGCCTTGTCAGAAAATCTTTTTAATGCACTCTGACTGTCCACGGATAAAGCTCAGAACCTTGTACATCATCTTGTACATGTATTTTGTTTATCTTAGAAAATAATCCAGATGCCGCATGTCTACGCATCACTTTAGCAAGGTAAAATTATGGAGAGCAAAGCGTCAAGCCCAAAGTACATTTAAACTCACACAAGTAGATTAAGCTCACTCACCACAAGAGGCCCACGGTTTGACTCACGATACAGGTGCAGATAGCCTGTGTACAGAATGAGGATGCCAATACAGTAGAGAAAAGCCAGGACTGCAACAGTGACAAAGAACTCTGCTGAAGAGGAATGGTTGCCAGTCAGGTGATACAGCTCAGTTTGTCCAGAGCTGTTAACTTTGCACGGGATATGGAATTCCTGTGTATTGAGTCTATGTGAGAAAATACAATAAAGGAAGGAAAGCTAAACTTGTGAATTACAAAATAAAACCAATGCAAAATTAATAAATTAAAATGATAACATATGATAATTAATGTGTAATAACAAGTTAATAAAATTATAATTATGTTTAATAAAATATTAATTGTGTTTACCTAAAGGGATATTTAAAAGAGATGGGAATCTCATGTTGAAGTTTGTGACACTGGATATTAATGGTCGTGTTGCCAGAGTAACTGCCAGTCGATGCAAAAGCCAAAATGGCAAAAACCTGAGGAATTCATGAGAGCAGTTGAATGAAAAGGGACTGTGGGTGTCTTAGGAAGAGAGTAACTTATTTGTTACAGAAAAATTACATCATGATATGATGATTTACTTTTAAGGTCATGTTCAAATCTATTTTTGAGGATAGAGACAATATGATAGAATGAAACATGTTTTTCCTTTTTTTAACTGAAATACACTGTGGGGCCAACACCAAAACCAAATCCTCATTCTCTCTCGAACGAGTACTCATTAATTTCCTGACTTCAACGACATCCTTCAAAACAGGAAGTGCAAGTTTTGGGGTGTTAACCATTATTTTCGGCAAAAAAACTAAATACAGAAGTCAGTATTTCGCAATTTGGCTGTTGTAGCATAGTACTCAGAGGGTTTTCCATCCACCGAGTTTTTGCGCATTTTGAAAATGCGCATGAAAAAAGCTGAATAGAAAAAGACCAAAATTCGAAAAAAGCCCCAAATATCGCAAAAAGATTTTTACGCTAGGAGGAGGTGGAAAAGTTAGACTATCGCATCGCCAAAATTCGGAAAGACTGGATGGAAAAGGGTTTTTCGCATAAACGATGACGTATCATCAGGGTTGCCAACTCTCACGCATTGAGCGTGAGACACACGCATTTGACCGTTTTCACACGCTCTCACGCCACACTTCCGATATCTCACGCCGAAAAAAATATCCAGTTTATTTACCTCAGATCCACATATATGATTCAATACGTTACTAGTTCGCTAGCTCTGGCGCCATCCACCGACGATATAACACTGAATCTGTGTCCATTTTACGTTCGCCCCCCCCGCTCAACAAAATACTCTCGGTTAAAATCTCACTCCAAGCGAACGTCAAAAGTTGGCAACCCTGTATCATGCCTCAAGTCATGTGGTTCTGTACATGATCGCGATGTAAAGATGGCAAATGCATGCAAAAACAGTTCTGGAGAGAGCAAAAATTGAATTTAACTTCTCCATGTATAGAAAAGAAAAAGAAAAAAATGTTTCAAAACCTCAACGTGCAAAAATGCGTAACGCCCAGATGGACGTAAAACCACTATTGTTTGACGTCCTCTCACGTAATCTAAAGTTTATTCGCATAACTGTAATGAATGGAAACAAGGCTTAATTCGCATTTTTTTTCTGCCGAAACTTGGAAATTGCGCATTATTTTTTCGAAAGGTTTGGATGGAAACCCGGCACACACACACACACACACACACACACACACACACACACACACACACACACACACACACACACACACACACACACACACACACAAAGTCTGAATTAGGCAATACAGTTCTGAGTAAGGCTTAACTCTTGTTGTGCCCAGACCTACATACATACACTGCAGCGTTGTTGTTCTTGTTGCGGTGCGGACATCACAGTTTTTCGGAGTGATTAATGTAAATGAAAACGAACACTCACCCATTCTAGGACGCGTATAAACCCTAGTGGCTCTTTCATCAGAGCCAAGTCTAAACGGAATCCGCTCATTTTTGTCTGATTAGTCAGTCAGGCAGTTTTAACAGTTACTGTCACGAAAGACTAGACGTCGACACTTCTAGCAGATACGACGTTAGCTAGCAGGAGAGCTCACTACAAAACTTGTCAGTTTGATTCCCCCCTTTTTTTCTGGCACGATGGAGTTCACGTGATCAATGACGTGCTCTTAAAGTATGTTAGAAATTTGAGTAATAAGATTAGTAATCGGGAATTGTTTCAGCAACTATTTTTACTTTTCTGGCTTTTGATGTCTTTGTCTGAGTCCATAGTTATATGTAAGCTGTTCATTACTACACGCGTTACCTACAGCCAATAAACGTCTGTTGATGAAACTTGCACTCGCCTCGTCGTGCTGCAGCACCTCACCGTTACACTTAGTTTAGTAAATGCTTATTGCGCAGTTTATTAATCCAACTCTCTGTATGTCATGTACATACTGTACTGACTGTGACCTGACTTTGATATGTCTGTGTCAGGCACCCTCAAAGAAGTAGACTGACAGCAGACTTCTTAGAGATATTAAACACATGTCTGATAAGTTAAATATATGCTAGCCTGCGTTTTTAGGTGTGTCATGCACAGCCCCGTCGACAGGGGGGGACAACCGGGTCTGTTGTCCCGGGCCCCAGCGCCAGGGGGGCCCATCAAAGAGCCCAGCAATTTATTTTTATTTAAAGTCTATAATTTTAAATAATCTTGAAATCTTTCATTACTATAACTTTCTTTACTCAAAATAAGCTAAATGGCTAAAATATATGTTTTTTTCTTACCTATCTGCATATTTTCCATTAAGTGCATACACCCCCGCCTCACACTGAAAAATGGTTTGATCCAGCACCTACTGTAGCCGGCTGGTACCCGCCCAACAGCGGGAAATACAGTGGTGGATCGTTAAAGTAAAGTAAATACAGAAATCTGGAGCGCAGAAAAGAAAGGAAAAACATTTACCTGACGAATTTTAATGTTGCATTGTGTTCCAGGTTTGAATAATGCTGAAATTTAGGCTAAAGTACTTGAAAATGCTTGAAATTGTAACTACTTCGTTTCACAACAAATAGCTGTCTGACTGAACAGTTCCTGGATTACGTTAACAAATACGAGCCTCTTGTAATTCCAGGACAAAACATGAGAGAACGTGAAGACGTTAAGATTGGGTGTTTTGAAAATAAACAACCATTAAATAATGTGATAAAAAGCGAATTATTTCGAATAATTTCGAGTATATTTAACTTAATTAAAATTTTTTTTTTTTAGTTTAACGTGCTGGGAAATATTGAAATGGACCTTTAAAGTGCCGTACAAGTGCTTTAATTCCACCTTGTAAAGGTGTATGAACCCTGCAAACGTGACTTTGTTCATTGCGCTGAAGCGCGGCGCGCGCGAAGTTACAAAATTCGAGAGGTGCACGACCTCGCGAATCGACAGCGCGTGAGGCCCGGTGGCGGTGCCATTGCGATTACGTAATTTTCGCCGCGCGGACCCTCGCGCCGCGACGCGTCAAGTATAAACCAGTAAGCTGTCAGAAACAGCTTTGATGTGTGGCTATATTATATACTACAGAGGAAATTCAAATGACGTTATCGGGGGGGGGGGGGGGGGGGGGCACATGAAACTTTCTTGTCCCGGGCCCCAGCAAGACTGTCAACGGGCCTGGTCATGCACAGCAAAGAAAAGTTACATATAAAGGCTACTAACCATTATCAACAACGCTTGGCTCAGAGATGGTTAATTTTACATTTCCCGCTTGCTTCGCACCAATGAGAACTCGTCTAGAATCACTGAGAATTATTTATCGCCGTTAGGGGGCGACACAGATTCAGCACATCTCAAAATGACCAGAGGGAGAGATGACAGCATGTCAAGCAACACAAAATACAATTTTTGAGCAGGAAATTTGGACAGTTTTACTCTCTGCTCTAAAACACCGGATGAATTCAAATATTCTCAAATGAAACACAAACAAACGATTTTATTGGTAGGTCCCAACTCCTTAGTATCCATTATCCCCAGGTTTGCTTGTTAAACCTTTTTCAAATGCATAGAAATCTTTTTATTTGCTTCACCACTGTTATTTGCATTCCAAATTAAGATACCTATTATTTTTTCTCCTCCTTTTGCTCTTGTCAGCTCCTGTTTATTGTAATTCTCTTTTCATTGCTCTTCTTATAAGTACCGTAAGCAGACTTTAGTGTATTCAGTATTTTATCAGTCGCATTGGCAGCCTGTTTCTTCAAGCATCAAATACAAACTGTGGCTTTCTACTGTCAGGACACCTAATGGTCTTGACCCCGTACATCACAGTGACCTCCTGACACCACCGTGTCCTTCTCATACCTGTAGGTCCAGTGATTTGTAAATGGCACACACATCAGGTTCTCCTCTACTGGTGGCATGTTCTGTGTCAAAGACCTGAAACCTTGGCACTGTCAACGTTATGTCTTTGTGACTGCTCAAACTACATAAACTACTTAAACTACTCTTTACTTAACAGTCATCCCTGCTTCTTACTCAATAATTTTGAGTTTACTTCCTTGGTTTTTTATTTTTATTTTTGAATAATAACTATATACTGCAGAATTAGTGATATGTTGTCAATAAGATTACATGAAAACAGCATGCAACACACTAACTGAATGTTGGTCTGTGATCCAAGATCTAGTTGGTCAAAAATAGAAATAAAGTGATTTTAAAATACAGAACTAGCTTTTGCCATGAATAAAATGTTGAATGTTGTAGAAATATTTATATAGCATAAATTCTTAACTTTTGAATAGATACGTATAGATTAATGGATAATAGACTATAGACAAACAGAACACAGGTGAATGCGCTGCTTGCAGAGGGTGTTTTTGTTCTCTTAGTTCAGCTGGATTTCCAGCACTCTGTCCAGGTCATCTCAGTGTCCTCCATCAAGATAAGAGTCTCTTTCTGTTGGAGCTCATGCTTCACTATGGGAGTCACACAAAGACTTTTATCACATGATTTCTAGTCATGGGTTCTCTCTCTCTCTCTCTCTCTCTCTCTCTCTCTCTCTCACACACACACACACACACACACACACACACACACACACACACACACACACACACACACTTAATATTAACACACGTATTTCAACAACTGGTAAAGCTGTAATCTTCTGCATTATCGGATCCAACCTATCCTAAAGTATTTATGAAGTACAAAATGATGTATGGTAGTTGAAGTTGATCGTGTATCTTAATTATCTACGTTTATGTGCAAACGAATGCTTCTAGTTTTATTTAACATAGAGACTTGCGTTGAGAATGCGGGTGATTTATTAAACGGTCGCATATCATGCATTTCGACGTACTAATACACATCTCAAACAAACATGACTCAGCTCCAAGCCACCCTCAACATGACCAACTGACCAATCAGAAAATGCCCTTTCAGCATCAGCCAATCTGTGCGTGGTCTTTGCAAGGTGCATACTTTTAATCGTTGTACATTTTGTATTCGTCTGTGATTATGTAGGCTTTAATACATTTTTTTTTGTGAGAAATGAATTTACATTATTATTCATACATTCGTTTTAGGGATCTTGAGAACCCAGCTTAATTTGAGTAAAGGAACAAGGCGTTGATGTGGAGATGCGCCGCCTCGACGAGGAGCTGGACCGTCAGGTACTTTTGTTTTTGTTGATGTCGTCAGCGGCTGCGCTGGAAGATCTCGCAGTTCACCAGGACCGCGTTCACGTTTAGCAGCTCACTGAAACGCGGTGGAGCCTTGTTTTGTGTGCTGAAAATGGGACGAATGCACCACTTTCTTTTAGTTTTATTTTTTCCTGTGGCGTTCAGTTTGGATTTCCACGGATCGAGAGGGTCGCGTAACGTGAAACGGCTTTATTTGAAGACTCCTGAGAAAAGTCCTATCGAATCCGTTTCAGAGCTTCTTTATCAGCACAGCATTAAAAAAAGAAGTGCTGATCTCGGAAAAGACACCTGCAATGCTCTTCAGGGATATGAGGCGAAATTATCCAGCAATACTCACACAGTAAGTTAAACTGGTGGGTCCAGTTAACCCTAGATACGACTTAGTTTGTCACATTTGTCTTTTCTTTGGTAGGAACCTGTGGTCAGACACTTTCACAGTCAGCACAAATAACGTGTTCACAGAGACTGCAAGTCTGAATTGTATTAGGAAGCTCTACTGCACATATTAGAATGAACGTGCGAAGAAACGCTTCCTGAGCGCCTTTGCGTGCATCACAATTTCGTTGTTGCACTACACCTTCTCTTGCTCTCCTGTTTTCTCCTCCAGCAGCCTTCAGTATGTGCATTTAGCCTGCTTATCAGTTTCTATGACATGTCATACGTAGGCTGCTCTGTTCTAAAGAATAACTTCAGAAACATGGCCTATGTTTTGTTATAAAGTTGAACGCATCAGTCATATGTAATCGAGCAGGCCTGAAGGTTGAGGTTGTTTGGAAAGCGGCCATTCAGGTGAATTGGTGAACGCTAAGGCATTAGCAGAACAGTAGGGCTAAGCCCCAGAATGATGGCATGTCCAGCTTTAGCCTCCTAGAAAATACGGAGTTCTTTCTTTTCCCCCTTTTTTAACTCGGAAAATCGGTGAATATTTCAAAGATGTTGTTGTACATCGGTTGTTTTTCCATCGCAACTTTTATTTAGTGTGAACCGCCCTTCTTGTTCGACCTGCCCTGCAGGTCTCGAGACCTGCTCGTTTATGTCCAAAGTTATCAGTACACCATTCAGCAGACACACACACAAAAGGAGGAAGTAGGAACCTGTTTCACTTTGTGTACATATGGTAGTCGTCTGATGAAGTAACCTTTTGGTGTTGGGATGCTTTTAGACTTTTCAGCTGTGAAGGCCTAATATAATGATTTGGGGTTGTTAAACCTAACCCAGGCAACGCCTACGTGTCTGATATAAGATGTTTGCCCACAGAAACAATAATGAGCGTGTTGCGCGAAATGTTAACATTTCACTCATTTTTAATTTGGCCATATTAATGTAACAAAACATTATTTTATTTGCTACCTTACATATGCTCAAAAAATATGCTCAAAAATAAAAAAATGCATTCACATATATAATATTTTGCCTTTGCCTGTGAGATTGCACTTGGTAAAGTCTGTCCTGTCACCAGTGCTTGTTAAAGTGCAGTCATGTTAATCTTTCCTTAACTTTTCTAGTACACCTTTAATGATCTTAGTGGATCCGTGTCTCTTGCCTGGATAGGAGACGGAACAGGGGTGAGTTGGTTTTTATATTTGTATCATTCAATCACTTTATTTTGTTTTAATATGTTTCTCATTCAACATGTTTCAAGTGTACTTTTGTGACTTGCACAGAAGTATCAGCTAATTATCAACTTTCTTCACATTTTAAGTTTTATTTTCAGCCAGCTGTGCCTTTCCCAGCAATGAAAAAAGTAACTTGAGGGGTGGGTGGGTGTGGGTGTGTGTGGCATCTGCTCTGGATCCTAGAAAAGAGTGTAATCATCTTTAAGAAAAGCATATTGACACAGAGGTGGCAGGGTGTTCGAACTTATCATGGCAAATTGTGAATAGTGAAATTATTAGCTGAGGGATTATTGGCTTTCTTCCAAATATGAGATATCGCAGAGCTTGATGTGATCAACATACACTGAAAAGTAGATGTCTAAAACTATTGTAGGTGCTAAACATGCCTTAAGATTAATTTATCCTTTTTTAAAATGAAGATGTGAGTAGGTGCGTAGCTACAGGCAATAAACTGCAGAGTACCAGTAATGTAAGTTTTATAAATTGTGAATCTCATTCCACTACTCTATTGCAAAATGTTTAATGTAAGATCATATGGCCTGTATAATCTCTGGTATGGGAGTGTGTTTTAGGTTGGAAAATGACCCTGTGTCTTTTCCCCCCTGCCCAGGTTCTGTTAGCCCTGACTACATTCCAGATGCCCGTGTTTATGCTTAGATTCGGACAGTCCAAGCTCTATAGGAGGTGGGCGCGTCTCTGTTGGCTCATTCGTGCCTGTTATTGCATGTCTGCTGTTTAATGACTTCTCTGCCTGTGATTTTGTTCAACATGTTTGTTGTTTCCTGTGAGCTTCTCATGCTCTCTGCCTTTATCCATTTTTCTTAATTGCTTTCTCTTTCTCAGTGAGGACTATGGCGGGTCATTCACGGATGTCACAGACCTTATCAATAATACGTTCATCAGTACTGACTTTGGGATTGCGATTGGGCCTGAGAAATCGGGGAAGGTGAGGGGTCATTCTAGTAATGTCCAACATCCAGTAACTGATCGGTACCATTAAAGATTTATTAACACCAACCACTCATCAAATATTCATTTCTTTTGACACTAGACACTATGCATACAGGCAGGATTACCAATCTTGATTGTTAGAGCTGGCTTCCACCATACCCTTAAGTTAAAGATCTCTGAGAGAACTTCATCACTATTAATTAAAAATGGCATTTGATGCTTCAGTCGTGAGATGAGATTTTATTTCCATGTTTCTTCGTACGGCGTTTGTCTAGGTGATCCTTACGGGAGACCTCTCTGGAAGCACTACCTCCAGAATTTTCCTCTCCAGTGACTTCGGGAACAGTTTCAAGCAGTCAGATTTGCCCTTTACCCCACGGATGCAGATCATGTACAACCCTCAGAACTCCAATGTACTGGTGGCTGTTAGCATCCAGGTGAGGGAGAACGAGGTCGTGTGGAACAATATTTTCAGCTAAGTCCCCTCAGTCACAATCAGCTGGTGAAAATGATGTTCTTGTAACAGTTTTGAAGGTAGATCTACATGCCCCGTAGATGTATGTAATTTTATGTTTCTGCTATTATTAAGCTGATTGGGAATATAGTTAGAAACTGACTTGTCTTTACTCTTATTTTGGTTCTCGACTGAACATTACGCACCTTAGCATATATAACAGTCATGTGTTAAGTAAGTTGTTTATGGATTTCACAGGCATAAACAAAGATGAAGAGTCAGTCCTTTATGAATCAATGTTTGCCTTTGTTCTCACTTGGCTTACCTTTCTTGTTTCAGAATGACCTCTGGATTTCACCGGACTTTGGCGTGGCATGGACGAACATCCATGGTACTGTGTGCATGGTGAAATGGTAAGAGGCTTTTTTTGAGCGTGTGAGGACCTGCATTCAAATACAAAAACAAGCAGTATGGCTACCATGGCACTGCACTAAGGTGACAAACTCTGTGCTGAGTCATCTGGTTTCCTGCTCAGCACAGCCATGTGAAGTCTCATGAAGCTGCATGTCACTTTCAGGAAGTAGATTTATTTTCATTCTGAGGCCTTCGGAAGCTTCCGAAGAATGTGGTTTTACTTGCTTCCAACATTATCTTTATAATTTTCTCTATTATTAACCTTTTAAAGAAGGTTTCTGCATAGCTAATTTAATTTTGGGCAAGGTGTCTCTGGTGAAGGCTGGAGTGCCCAGTTTTGTTTTTTCTCGTGTGTCTTGTGTACCACAGTACGCTGTGTGTGTGTGTGTGTGTGTGTGTGTGTGTGTGTGTGTATGTGTGTATATGTATGTGTGTATATGTATGTGTGTATATGTATGTGTGTGTGTGTGTGTATGTGTGTATATGTATGTATGTGTGTGTGTATATGTATGTGTGTGTGTATATGTATGTGTGTGTGTGTGTGTGTGTGTGTGTGTGTGTGTGTATATGTATGTGTGTGTGTGCGTGCCTTAGTGCCGGAGATCGTGCAGCTCTTCAAATGTCCTCTTTTCATTGTTATGTTGGGTTTATTGTGTTGTGAAAACACTGCGATCATACTGATAAATACATATAATATGATCTGAGTTGAATGCTGAATATCTACATGCACTATGATCAGTTAGGCAGATCTTTTTAATGTCCATAATGTGTTGATCACTACCCTTGGCACTGAGCCTCTGGACAGAGCAGCCCGACGCCCCGATGTGTGAGATGTCTCATGTTGCCACCGGGCTTTTCCCAGTCATTAGAAGGAAGTGCTAAGCTTCTGTTCGCACCTCAAAAGCAGGTGGTGCAGGTGGGGAAGTGAGCAGGTCGCTCATGAAAGGATTCGCCACTGAGGCGAGAGTATTTACTTATGCTCAAGACTATGAACAGATTTTGCAGTAACATCCATGTTCGTGTCTATCTTGTCCCTATCTCTGCACTGCAAGTTTGAAAATGTTTTCTGTTTATAACTGCTCTCTTTTTTAAGTTTGCGAAGGCTTGTAAATTGGCTCATGAGTTGGATCTAGTGTGTTGCTAGCAGGAAAAGTACCAAAATGTGTGCTGCTATGTAGTTTATTACCAGGACTAGGAAAGACTGATTTAGTTAACAGTAAGGACTCCTGCTCACTCCATGAGATGCAGCGCTCGGTGTAATGACAGGCGGAAGTTGCTCTCTGAAGCTTTGTAGTCTACTGATATTAATACCAGAACTATGAACAATACTCCTGACCTAGACAGAATTTAACAACTTGAGCAACACCTCATGAGTTGGTGAAAAAGTAACTTGACTACTATAAATTAAACTATTTAGGAAATGGACCTGAACTACAGCTATGACTCCAGGACCAACACCATGGTGTGGAAGGCCATCGATCATATTTGTTCAAAACTCAAGCTTTAGTGCAAAAGCCAAATTTTGGACAGTTGTTAAATAAAGTTATTTTCATCCTGGGTGGGTGAACTAGATGGCATGACTGTAACCTGACTGATGTGTGTGTGTGTGTGTGTGTGTGTGTGTGTGTGTGTGTGTGTGTGTGTGTGTGTGTGTGCGTGTGCTCGCTCTCAGGGGGACTGACCACACACTCTTTTTCTCCGCCAACCTGAACGGATCCTGTTGTGAGTAACGTTTATTACAACATTGTGGACATAAGGTGTGGAGTGTGCCATTGAGTTCCTTGTTGGAATGTGTGTGTGTGTCTGTATGTGCTCGCTTAATTTCTGGGTTTTTCACTTATTAAATTTGGGATTATTATATGTTTTTCAAAAGCATAATAAATGTAATAAAGTTGCTGTTCTAAATGCATCTAAGGAATGCATCATTGCTTCCTTATTATGATATTCCTTACTGTAGTTCAGCCTTGTAGTAAGAGCATGAACTGACCTTGATCTGACCCAGCTATCAGGTGTAAACCACAAGCTGTCTCTGCCACTGCTCCATATTCTACTGCATAGAAATATACACTATTCCAGAACAGAGAACCTTCCTGTGTTTACTTTCTTGTCCCTGCCCCAGATAGGTGTGACGATGAGCAGAGAGAACGTATTCATTTGGTTTTGGCGCACTGTGTGAAAACAAACCAAATTAAGGGGAAAACACTCCGTATACACACACGTGAACTGATTTGGACTACAACAAATGAACTATAGGTGTGAAAACACCTTTTAATGTGCTGCGAAACACTGCAGGTCCAGGATTGCATACAAACCGGTCTTTCCTCGCTGAGTACTCCGTATGTGTCTCTCTTCCAGCTGACAGGGGTGCCCTTGTCTTGAAGAAAACGACCGACTACGGACTCACAACCAAAACAATCGCCGAGAACGTCTACTCGTTCGGGTTCGGCGGGCGCTTCCTGTTTGCCTCCATCATGACCGGCACGGTGAGCGTCGCTCCCCTTTGATCACTGCATGTGGCCATTTGCGATTTAAGCACGTGCCACGTGGAATATTTTTCCATGAGGGCTGTGGGCATGGCTGTTTGAGGGCGTGGGAGTGGCGTTTCAGGGCCTGACGTTCACGTCTCTTCCAGGGTATGATGCGTAGGATCCATGTGTCTGCAGACCGGGGCGAAGAATGGAACATGGCCCAGCTTCCTCCTGTAGGTCACGAGCAGTTCTACTCAATACTGGCTGCCAGCGACGAGATGCTCTTCATGCATGTGGATGAACCAGGGGGTGAGTTCTGAGGGAGCAGGCTTGTGTGCAGTAACTTCACAGTATATGAAATAGGAACATATTTAATGTGAGTGATTTTGTACCAACTGCCTTATGTGTTAATCTCAAGTCTTCTGTGAATATTATCTCCTTGTCCTTAGACACTGGCTTCGGTACCATCTATGTGTCAGACGACAGGGGTCTGGTGTACTCAAAGTCTCTGGAGCGCCACCTGTATACATCCACAGGGGGCGACAATGACTTCACCAACGTCACCTCTCTCAGAGGGGTGTTTTTGACCAGTGTGCTAGCTGAGGGTATGGTTATTTACTACTCAGTACGGAGGCACGAGACATTGAAATGAGTTCCTGTTTCCTTTTATTTAGGAACTTTAGTCTAGTCATATTTTATGAAATATCCCAAGCCCATTCCTGGATGTGCCTGTACTGTACACCACATTTCTGGTGGTGTATCAACAAACTGACATCTAAGACTGTGTCCCAACTCGGTGGTTGGCTAAGAACATGGAAATCCTTGAGCTCTTGTTATTTCTGAGGCGAAGTGTGATCCTGGTGTTCCACACAGCCTAGCATTCGTATGTTTTTGTGGAGCCTTTGGTTGTAGGATGTTGATATTGCTCGACACTGTTCCCCTGGCCCTCTCGTAGATGGCTCTGTGCAGACCGTGGTGACCTTCGACCAGGGAGGAGAGTGGGTGCCTCTGCAGAAACCAGTGAACAGCGAATGTGATTCCACAGCTAAAGACAAAGACAAGGTGAGGGCTGGTGATGGGGCAGCGATGGACTTGGTGTTCATCTCGGCCGAAGCGTACGGCCATAGCTAAACGGACAGAAGCCAGTTGTGTTGGTATGTGTTTAAGGATGTGTTTGTAGAGTTGCTCATTTCAAAAAGTGGACCATCTGCATTTATTGTGTCATGTGAGTGTGTGCGTGCCTGCATTAACGTGCTTTTCCACCCGCTCCCTGCAGTGTAGTCTACATATCCACGCCTCCTACAGTGTCTCCATGAAGCTGAACGTTCCAATGCTGCCCCTTTCTGAGCCCAGCGCCGTGGGACTGATAATTGCTCATGGTACTGTCCGGTGTGCACACAACTGTCTCACACGCACGCTGTAACAGCTCTTCCTGATCCTCTACATGTGTTTTAAGTTCTCTCCACGTCTTATGCAGACAGTGTTTGTGTCTAGAGCCAGCCTGTTATTGGTTCAGCTCTGCTCTCCCATCTTGTCCTTTCTGTGAGCTCCTCCACGTTAACCTGCAGTGGAATGCAGAGCCAAATGAGTTCAAAGGCATTACATGCTAACCTTGGGAATAATGGTGGAGAATATCCCCCCCCTTACAAGATTCCTATTCCGGAACATCTACATGGCCTTTTCTCTGCAGGCAACTCTGCGGTGATGTGTCTGATACTCGAATGCAGACCCCAACCAGCTTTCTCCTGAGCCCCCCTCCACACACACACACACACACACCCTAAACTTTATTTTTGCTGAAGCTCATTAGCTGATACGCAGCTAATACTCTCTAACAAGCTGTGAATCATGTGAGAATCTCTGAACATGTAAATATGCTGCGCTTGTTTTATTCTTGTTTTGTCCGTACAAAAATTAACACACAATCCGAGACAATTTCAGATGACATTTTGCAGATCTTTATATGATAACATCCATCTTTTTTATCTGTATTGCCAATACTGAAATTGTCATTGCTTTCTAAGGGAGCGTGGGCGATGCCATATCCGTGCTGTCCCCGGACGTGTACGTGTCTGATGACGGTGGGTACACGTGGCTGCGTGCTCTAGCGGGCCCCCACCACTACGCCATCCTGGACTCAGGAGGCCTGCTTGTAGCCGTGGAGCAAAACGCCAACATGCCCATTGCCCAGCTCAAGTGAGTGCCTTTGGCTGCCTGACTGAAGAGAGACAGTGAGAGTTGTTGGGGAACTAAATCTTTAGTATTTTGCTAGTATTTTGCATCTGAATGCGTAGTCAGACTTTGAAAGTGCTGAGATATTGGCAGATATAAAAAAGCCAATCAACATAAAGCGTAAATAAAACGACTGTCTTGTAAATGTATGTAAAGTTGGGAACTGTAAAGAAAGTCTTTGGGGCCCTTCCCTCTCCCTCTCCCTGGAATGTCCTCTGACGATTTCTTGTCTGGCAGGTTTTCTACAGATGAGGGTCAGTGCTGGCACACGTACAACTTCACCACAGAACCATTCTACTTCACGGGCCTGGCCTCGGAACCAGGAGCACGCTCAATGAACGTCAGCATCTGGGGCTACAGTGACAACATGTTTATACAGAACTGGGTCTCCATCACCATCGACTTTAAAGAGCTGCTCAGTCGTGACTGTGCGTATCTCCCAGTCGTGTTGCCTTGTGTCTGCAAGCTTCAGTCGTGTTTCGATGGTTTGCATATAAAAGGTTGATGTTTAATGTTGGTCTGACAGCATCAAAAACTGGCCATGAACAGTTTTGGGTAATTGATAAAAGATTTTATTCAAATTTACTAGGCTATATCTCTGTAATGCTCACAGTGACTCTCTGGATGAATCTTATAAGGCATTATAAGATCTTCCATCGGTATGATCCTGTTTGTGTTTGTCAGGTGGTGACGATGACTACGCGCAGTGGCTGGCGCATTCTGATGACATAAGCGACCCTAACGACGGCTGTATGCTGGGTTATAAGGAGCGGTTCTTGCGCCTCAGGAAAGACTCCGTTTGCATGAACGGGCGTGATTACGTCATCTCTAAAGAGCACACCCCGTGCTCTTGCACACTGGACGACTTCCTGTGGTCAGTGTCCACACTGTCACGTTGTATGTCATCCTACTGCGTTGAAAAAAATCACTTCTGACTTGTTCTGTGTCTAATCTGCATTTCATTGCATTATGAAATCCATAGTGAAGTCCTTAGTAACATTTTAAAGAATGTTTTCATGTGCCTAAAAAGCAATGGTATTATTCTGCACTACCCTTATGCGGGCCGACATGAACCAAACACAAAGCATTCTCACAGGTCAACGACTGGGTAAAGATCAGTAGCACTAAACTAAGTGTCTAAACAAGTGTCTGAAAAATATTACTCTCTTTCTTTACCTCAGTGACTTTGGATACTACCGCAATGAGAACAGCTCTGAGTGTGTGGAGCAGGCTGAGCTTAAAGGCCGTGACCTGGAGTTCTGTATTCACGGCAAGAAAGAGCATCTCCAGACCAACGGGTATATTCCTCCATCTTTTTGGTATCATTGTGTAACCCTTTACCTGCTGACTAATGGTAGTGCTCTAAAGAGTGATGCATCCTTCTTCATCTTGTGTAAAATGTACCAATGACACACAGACGTTGTGTAGACGATGTACTGGAAGTTTTAATGTAATCTATGAATGTGGTAAAAGCCATAACACGAGTTTTTGTAATGCAGTAATTCTTGATCCCATCCTCAGCTATCTGTGAAGAAGGTGAAGGCATCTCATGAGTCATTTTAATGCTGTTCTTGCCATCAGGTACCGGAAGATTCCTGGGGATAAGTGTGAGGGAGGCACACAGCCAAAAAGAGAAGTGATTGATATGAGAGAGAAATGTGTCAGCGACTTGATAGACCCACAGCTGCAGGTGAGGACATGGCAAAGGGAAGAAAGCAACGGAGTGACAGACTGAGTGAACCAGTCAAGTAAACTGTCAAGCACATTGGTGTGTTTCTGAATAAATAAATGTACCGGTACATATTGTGACATACAAGTCACGTCTCTCTAAACAAAACACTGACAAAACACTGAGCAAGTAATAAGTGAGGTATATAATGTATGTGTGTGTGTTTAATCGTATTCATCATGTCTGTCAGACACAGGATGATGGGAAAGCGTCGCACTCGGCCCCCGTTATTGCGACACTCGTCGCCATCTTGCTGATCAGCGGCGTAGCTGTGGCTCTTTTTGTAAAGAAATACGTCTGCGGTGGAAGGTTAGCTGGTTCACCTGCTTAAACGATCCTGCTGTGATTTGTACTGGCCAAAGTTTGGGTGTGTGTGTGCGCCTGTAATGGTTGGCATCCGCCCTTTGGTGCTCCTGCAGGTTCTTGGTGCACAGGTACTCTGTTCTGCAGCACAACGCAGAGGCCAACGGCATCGAAGGAGTGGACGAACCTCTGGATGTGAACATGGCCGGAAGTGCCAAGAACACCTTCCACGACGATTCGGACGAGGTACGGTTAGGGTTTGTCAGTGGGCAAGTAGTTCACTCCCATAATGGGTCAGAATCTGCTCGTCTTGACACCTGACAGCAAAAAGAGATCTAAGCTCATGCAAAGAGTCGGTTCTAGGATGCCGGGAGACGATGCTTTCTCCACATATACTGGTCTAACTGGATGGCACTGGTTTGAGATTGGTCACTTCCAGTAATATTGTATTGTGTCTTTTGCTCCTATGTAGGATCTCCTGGATTAACGGTTCTGATGCAGCCTTAGAAGGAAAAGGGAGGTCTTCTTTCCCTCAGGCATATTTGCTGCTGTTTCTGTTCTGGTTCGAAAGCACAACCCAGCCTCCATCCTCTTCTGACCCCACAATGCTCCACCTCCACCTCCAGCTTCTCTAGGAGTAGAAGTGACTTGAATTTTGCTTTTCTCATTTTAAGGTACCTTGTGAATGTAGCTGTTGGAACTGGTGGAACCAGTCTAACGCAGAGTGGCAGGACGATGGCGATAATGCAGATGTCGTCAAATTCATGTTGCCTGGGCAACGGAAACCGTTGGTTTAAGTGAAGGATACTCTGTCATCTGAAAAGTGACAGTGGGGTACTATCAAGGCACATATTTATATACAGAATATTTTGATCTATACTACTGCCACTCTGTTCCTGTAAAAATACGGTTGAAAATGATGATGCTTCCTCATATTTTGTAATTTTATCACATTTATTTTATCAGATGTGTTTGCTTGATTATGACTTGATAATGTGGCAATACAACGCTTAGATACAGCACCACTGGATATATCAGCAATCATGCAGGCAATACCTTTTGAACATTCTCCAAGTAGAGAAATAAAAGAATATTAAATTTACCTAAATAATGCTACTGTGCAGGCTGTTAATATAATGGTCCTTTGTTGCCGTAGAAATTATAGGCTGCCATCATTTTTAAGGTTTATTTATTTTATGTGGTGGATGGGATAGGGAAATAATGAATATGTAAAGAATAGTTGAAGTTGTCCACATGAATATATACCCAGAGACATTTTACTCTATTGTTAGTTTTATAGAAGTCACAAAGCATTCTTATAAGATAAAGGTTTATGATGTTTTGCGGTTTTTGCACTGTGAAATATATGGCAGACATACAAGGCCTCTTTTTGCCTTTGGAATACTTTGGGGAAAACTGTTGGAAATATTGCAGTTAAAAGCACCAGCACAAGCAAGTGAGGAATGTCTTTCAGAACTGGAAGTGTAAGCAGGACTGTCATAATTAATCAGCAGCATTAACTCGATGGCACCTGGGAATTAAAGCCTTTCAAGACCGCAGCAATAATACCGGCTGACTTTCACATTTTAAATCCAGTTGATTAGGTTGCCAACTGGAAACTACAATAATTCCAACATAAGTTAAACAAAGTGTTTCATGTCATATTAAGTGCATATATGTGAGAAGTGTATGTAGATTACCACTGTGTGCTGCCCACCTTCAAACCCAGACAGTTGAGTCCCACTTTCATTATTTCTCTGAGTTTGTTCAAAGACAATAGCGCATTTATTTTTATAAAACTTTCCTATTTTTACTAGGTTTTGAGTTCTAATTCAGTCAGTGTTTGTAAATGAAGCTTTCCATAGGTTCTTCACATGGTGTAACAGGACAGTTCTGTAATGAATCACAAATAAAATATATTTACATTACAAACCTTGGCCCTCTAAAACAATTATTTTGCAATTCCTTCTAAATACTGATAAATACTTACCAACTATGACATTTTGATGATTAACTCTCAGTTGCACAGTTCTAATAGAGTTTGTACTTTTGTGAAGTGCCTACTGTGACGTGTGTGTGTGTGTGTGCATGTGTGTCTGCATTCAGAAAGACCCTAAAATTTCATCTTCAATAATTAACAGCATGAAAGCTGATATGGGTGTCCAGTTTCTTGAAGAATGACTCGGTCCACAGAGGTGTTGGGACTGATTAACCTGTGACTTGGTTCCCCTGAGAGAGGGTCTTTCATGTGTGAAGACCAAAGGACTTCAGTTTTCAAAAGGCACAACGCTGTGTTTGATCTGGCAACTGCAAAGATATACACATTGAGATTCTGGCAGCAGGTTTGTTTAATGTTCACCTTCTCTCAGTATCTTCTAGGTTGCACTTTGAAGGTATAATCATGTGCATGATATTTTTCAAATAGATCACATCCAACTTTGGTTGAAATTAGTGCTTAAAGGGAGGGTGGTGCCTGTAGCACAATTACTAGATCGGTTTTCTACTTGATGTTTTCTACTTGATGTTTTCTGTGTATATTGACTTTGTAAATAAATTTGCTTTGCCTTTTTAGCTGTTTTGGCTCTATATTTGGACAAATAACTCTTAATAAAATGACTTCTCTGCTGTCTTTTTGGTTTAAGTTGGTAATATTAAATAATTTACAGGATTAAAATGCATGTGTGTGTGTATATCTACATTTGCACATAGAATATCTAGAGTTGCAGACTACAGTTCCAGAGTTTCTGTATAACTGGTCATTTAATGAGCTTTTGAAAAGCTTGTCTGGTGTTTTGTCTGTAGGAGATTAGTTGTGTGTACTTTAAACCTGGATGACTTTAAAATCTGTAAGTAGCTATAGTAGTAGCTGCTGGCTCATTTGCAGGATGATAAATGAGAACTGTAGGAATTCCTCAGACTAGACGGTTTAAGGGTTAGTGCATGTTCTCTCCATTTGATCTGAATCAGGTGTTCCAAACACTTTACATTTAATTCAATGCAAAAAGTGAAATGTAGGCTATATATTATATAGATTCATGACCAAGTAATGTGATCTATTTCATCTGCTGGTGTAGGTCCACTGTGTTACATCAAGACCAAAGATCAAAGTCAATGCAGCTGTCTACCATGACATCTACCAAAAAAAGATTTCCTCATGCCAGGATGTGCTGTTCATGTGTGCATACAGCAGTCCCAAACATTTCATCTGTGTATGTCAAAAACTGTGGGTACCAGTCCAGTATGTTTGTCAAAAAAGCTTCAACAAATTCTACGTTGGGTGTCACTGAACTAAGTCCACAACACCTCTAGAAGGCTCACCAGGGAGCTCTTGGATCCCAGATTGCCCCTCCTGCTCACTTCTGAACTCATCACTTACCAAACCTCTTTAAGCAAAAACCCACGTTGGCCTCCTTGGTGATGAAGGCAACACCCAGCCTCACTGACACCATTGCGGATTCAGCTGCACCTGTTCCATAAGGACTTTACCCAAGTGTAATGACTTTATTTTCAAAACTGAAGATGTTTAATTCACAACATTGTAATACAACAGTTCGTTTTTTCTCGAAGTTTCATAACTTCATCACCACCATCACAATCCTTCTTCTGTAATGCAGATACTTCCCTAATGCAATATCCGTTAGCAGCAAAAAGCTTTGCCACTCTGATAGTAAACAGATTATTTATTTTATAGACCACAATTCCATTTGAGGATGTAATGGATGAAGCTTTTAAAAGGAAAAAGCTGAAGGACCCAGACTTGGTGGCTGAGGAGAGAATGCAGGTGGGAGAAGCATATAAGATGAGAGGAAGGTGTGAGGGGATTTATAGCATAGTCTGACCTATTATTGCATGTGTAGTTCAGTCTTAAAGGCCATAAATTAAGCTGTTAAGAACCAGACATAGCTGAAAGCACTAGCCAGTGGTTGTGGATAAGGAGAACTCAGACTAGTTAGGGTAACACACCATAAAGGTGGAGTGGTTGGTGTGTGGCGGTATGGAACAGGCATTAATGGTGATGGATTACAGAATGGTTTAATGAAATTGTGTTACACACTGGCATATAATATACTCCAAAACATACATAACAGACATTTCTCTTAATACAACTGTCTTTTGTTTTATACTTTTAAATGTGGTGAAGTACTAGCAGCTGATTCAAATTCTGTACAAGAAGTTGCCTTCGCTGTCATAAAACTCACTGCCCTTTTGTTCTACTGCACTGGGCTTTTCATGAAAAGTGTAGACAAGGTCCTCAAGTTCTTCTTCTGTAAAAACCACTCCATCCCAGTTCTCCTCCTCCTCCTCCTCCTCCAAACCTTCTTCCTCTTTAACGTCCATAGGTCCTTCCTTTTTATGAAGCCTCTCCTGTGACGTGTTCTGTGCCACAGGCGGGCCAGCTGATATCTGTGATGTCCCTCTTAATAGTAATGTAGCATCATCATCAGCACGGGTCAGTCCTGTCTCAAACTCCATCTTAGCCAGAGTTCCTCCACTCTGGCATGTCAAGGTACCCGTTTTGCCTGAGGAAAGCGTGGCTAGCTGAGTGCTTCCAGACACAGGCAGACTTGACTGACCTTTATCTGACCTTTCCACATGTCCAATAGAGAGCTGCCTGGCTCTAACTTTACAGTCCTGTTTAAGCTTTCTCTCTAGGGCAGGAGTGAACTTGCTGCGGAGGATTCTGGAGATTACGTCAGGAGTAACAGAGTAACTGCCTGCTAATCTGTGCACTGTCCATTCCTCTGGGAACTCCCGCTTTAGGTATCTGCAAAAAGATTATTTTAAATAAATAGTCATATGGGGACCATCTATGACATCAACTTAATGAAAACGTAAAATACAAATGCACTCATAACATGTTTTCAGAGATAAAACTAATTTCATGTGTGTTGCATTTTCAAATATTGAAGATATTGCCATATACAAAAGCTATACATTCTTATTAATCTAAAACAGCTGTATTGAGGATTAGCAAGATTACATCATACACTAAGTGTACATTTTGTAAGGTTTACAGTACTAAATTGTCAGACCTCTAGGTATCTAGAGGACAGTACCTTATCTGCTCAATAGCATCCCAGCTCAATGTCCTCTCTGGGGCTCCACGAGTGCTCAGCTGCCGCCTGATCTTGTGAAATTTTGTTGTTTTCCATCTTTTCTTCTCCCCTCTGCAGGGATATTAGAAACCAAAGTACTATTAAAGTAAGAAATTGAGTGAAAGATCTCTCTTAAGATTACCGACCATAAGATCTTACTTTAAAAGTGCCTCCAGTTTGGCTTCCACTGGATCCATATCAAGGTCGTCCTCTAAAATGTCTTGGTCAGTCTGTCTGTTCTCTGAGCCAGAACGTCCTCGGACTGACCCCATCCAAGAACTTGCATCATGATTGGCATGGCGACAAATCTGAACAGTCGCAGGAACTGGAAGAGCTGCTTTCAACACCACCAAGCGGGCCACCCTCAAAGTGTTGAACATGTTGATAAGCACACAACAAAGGCTTGTAGTGGATAGGAATCACCTGTTTTTTGGGAAAATATGTAAAAGAGCAGCATTATACATTCGTTAACATAATCAGTCTTTAACTGAAAAACATAAGCGTCCTAGCTGACTGGCTGGCCAAGTTTCGCCTTAACATTCTAACAAACTAGCCAGCTAACTAGAACATATACGTTGTATATAAAGATCCGACCTACCGAAACTTCATAATCTTCCGGTGTTATGTTTATTTAGATCATATTAATGTTTCACGCATAAGCCAGCTAAATAATACACGTAAGGGAATTGAACATCGAGTTAGCTAATCGATTCACTAGCGTACTCTTATTCTGACTGACATTGCACCGGAAGTACTTGGTCCGAAAACAGGCGCGATCCCGTGCATAAATTCGACGCGTGCCAGCGTAGCCACGCTCGCGCAGTCCGCTTGTCGCGAGCGCCAGCCCCTTTCTTCCCCGTGCGGCTCATTTGCGCCATTTTGTCCGCACGCTGTGGTGATTGGGTTTTTGAGATCTGTACTGGAGCCAATCAGAAGGGTACCGGACAACTGAGAAACGGTAAAAGAGTGCGCGGCTCGAGGCGAACGGTAGCTGACAACACGGATTGGTTTGTCGTTGACCAACCAAATGACTAATTCTGCGAAATACAGAAATCAAATCGGTAACGTGAGAACAGAACGAGTAAGAGGGTTTCCGAGACAAACACGGCTAAAATGGACGACGCTTTGTTACCGCCAGATCTGTGATTAACTGTCCAACAAACAACAAAGGACTCCACTTAGCTGGACGGCTAGTAGCCAGTTAACAGTTCGTGTCTCCTCATTCCCGTAGATATGAAGTTGGGCGGCTGTTTCCCCTCCGCTGTAGACACAGTGTAGTTTACTTGGTCGGGTCCACTAAGCTGCGCGAACTAACCACACAGACACGAGTGGACCGAGTTCAGTACCTCAACCGGACACGTGTGACTAAACGGGTCTCGGTTTCTGGTCGTTTGCGGCTTTAATCCAAGTGTCATTAACATTTACGCGCCAATAATTGTCTGTGGTGCCAGTGGCGTTATAACAGCCCGTCATATATCGACGTTAATAGTCTTGGACATGAACTGAAAACCTGCTGCCTCCCCACCAGACCGGTGAGCCCCGAGAAGAAGATGGAGCAGTACACCTCCACCGCCAGCGGGGAGCAGATAGTGGTCCAGACAGCCAACGGACAGATACAGCAGCAGGTACGGTACCGGTGCGGGGTAACCGGAGCTGACCTAGCTAGTTAAGTTACACTTGAGTTACTTCAGTGACCAAACTTTTCTGTGTTTTAGTTGAGTGAATGTTGCATGCGAGACCCAGTAACTTAATTAAAGCTAACGAGATAGTTGAGTTTGCTGTACCAACTTATCGGGGCGCTACTAGCGCATATCGGGTCCACTCATTCACCCAAACCGAAAACCCAAACCGACCGCAAATAGGATTTTGTGTCGGTACGTAGCGGGTTTCAGACGCCAACTGAGGGGCACCGGGAATGACCGGTGATGTTGGGCTTGTTCGCAGGCACAGGGCACGGTAACGGCCGTACAGCTGCAGGCCGAAGCGCCCGTGGCCGCGGCGGGTCAGCAAGTGCAGACGCTGCAGGTAGTTGTGAGAGCTCCGAGCTCTCGGCCTTAACCTTCCGCATGCGGCTTGTGTCCGAGACGCTGTGAAGCGACTGGCATGCCCGGCATCCAGCACCTAACGGGCCAGGGAGGAGTTTCCAAAGCCATGTGTGTTTTCTATTGGGATCTTGGATTACAGAACAGTTCGATGAGCAGTCTATTGGTGTTTTGAAGAACTTGGTGCTTTTTGGAAACTCTGATCTGACCTGTTGAAGTCGGTCGTTTCTTTTTGCCCTATTATTTTTGGCCATTGAGTAATACGCATAGAACGTCATTTCAGTCAGCAGAAGATGCCATGACGTCACTGTGGAGCGCTTCTGTGTTTGCAGTACATTGCATGCTGCTTCATTGGCATTATGAGCAATTACATGTCCTGCAGAACAAGTGTGTAGTGGAGTTACATTTGTACAGTGGAGTTGCGTTGTATGTATTTGTCATTCAGCATGTTCATTTATTAACCATGTTTTACTCAAACTTATGGACAGCATGGGTTGATATGGAGTCATGTTTCCATTCAGTTTTAAACTTTAGAACTTAATGTTTGGTAATATAAGCTATGTTTATGTAAGCTCGAATTTTACAATTTACGTTTCTATTGCCTGTATGAACTAACATTTTTAAGCAATAAAGAAAAATTACTTGAATTGAAACGTATCCTTTGTCACACTAGACCATCTCAATGATTTAGAGAGATCAAATGTTCTCTTATTTCTATTTCCTTGAATTTTCAGTAAAACGCTTAAGTTATTGCATTCATAATATAGCCATTTGTCATCTCATGCAATTTTTTTGCAGTGGGCTGGTCTGATGAGCCATGCACAGCCTCTGTTTTTTTTAATCATGTCACAAGCCTGAAGATGCACGCAAAGATCTCCTCCCATTAATTCGTCCGAGCCACCCTCCTCAGTAAAACACCACACTAAGCTGTCTGCATGTATGTGCAGGTGCAAGGCCAACCCCTGATGGTGCAGGTGAGTGGGGGTCAGCTGATTACCTCCTCCGGGCAGCCCATCATGGTACAGGCCATGTCTGGAGGGCAGGGCCAGACCATTATGCAAGTGCCTGTTTCTGGAGCTCAGGGCCTGCAACAGGTAAGAACATAAACACTTATGTACTGCCCTAAGCATTTCAGAATTTTAGATGTAGTTAATTTATTTGGTCTTTAAGAAGTTATTTTGGTTCTACTGATGAGCTAGAGCACTTCCGGCTTCATGTTGGAATCCACAAATACTGTAGCCTAATGGATCGTCCTGTCAAAATACATTATCGCTGTTATCTCGTATTTTTTCCTTGTGTGTTCAGATCCAGTTAGTGCAACCAGGGCAAATCCAGCTACAAGGGGGGCAGACACTGCAGCTACAGGGGCAGCAGGGCCAGACCCAGCAGATCATAATCCAACAACCCCAGGCTGCCATTACAGCCGGGCAGAACCAGGTCAGCGTTTCCTCCGCCTCTGTTCTCCATTAACCACTGCCGGTTTTTTTGTGACTGGTTGTTCTGGCACTGGTACGTTGGTAGTAATGGTCTCTACATGGAGTGTAGATCTGATGCATAACAGTGCTGTAAGTACCCAGGAGTGTGCACACACTATTTGGCACTAAGCTTGGGTAATGATGTCCGTTTCAACAACCGACTATCATCTCCACAATTATAGCAATGAATGCTATTGAGTCGCAAACTCAGTTTGAAGTCCCTCATGTGAGCAGTACAAGGCCTTTCATCTCTGTCATGGGATCCCACTCTTGGAGCAGCCATGCATGTGATGCGCTTCCTGTCAGTGGCAGACAAATAGATCATTAAGATATTGAACCATAGTTCATAGTTCTCGTAAAAGACAAAAAAAAAAATGCATGGCCACCTGGTGCCTGGATGCCCTTCTACGGGACGCGCACCTTCCACTACACTGGAGACCACATTGCCTCCAGGAACGTTTTCTTCCATTTGCATTTACCACAGCTTTCCTTGGCATTTTAAAAGTGGATATTTGTAGTTAATTGAAGTATTTCAGTGTGTTAATTGAATGCAGGTATTTCTGTTGCATAAATATTTCACTAACTATAAAAAAAAAAAAAAAGTCTTGAATAAGTAAAGGGAAAGGCCATTTAAATGAAGTGATGTGGCAGTGGGATGTGACCGCAAGCCTTAGCATGACCTTGCTTAATATTGTCACCATTTTAAATGACTGTAGTGTTCAATAATATTGCTTCTTTTTCCTAAGGCTGTTTGGTGACTGTTTCAGTTTTTCATTGTAATGTGAATAGGGATTGCTCATTTCTAACACATTTCCTAGGGCTTTTTTTCCTCCCGGTGTGCTAATGTGATCGGTCTGCCTCTGTGATAGGGCCAGCAGATCACTGTGCAGGGCCAGCAGGTTGCACAGACCGCTGAAGGGCAGACGATTGTGTACCAGCCTGTGAATGCAGACGGCACTGTGCTGCAGCAGGGTATGACCTACAGAGCATCACGGCCTCCCTCCCTCCTCCCCTTGCTGTCTCCCTCCCTCCTCATGTCTGTGTCTCTTCGTTGGAGCTGCATATAATTTTCGGTGTTCCATTCAGTGATTCTTAAGACTATTGCCAAAAATATCAAGCATCCTAATTACACAGTTGCTCTCGTTTATTACTTGTTCATTTGTTTACATTTTTTATTGTAGGTTCAATTCAGTACTCTTGTAGGATCAATAGAATAATTTTTGTTTAGGTTGATTTTTTTGTTTGTTTTTATTGTCTTGGTTGGGGAGAGCGCAGTCATTTTACTGTCGTTGCCGTGAATTTTAAACGTGACTCTTCTCACTACCTCCACAGGCATGATCACCATCCCAGCAGGCACTCTGGCTGGCACGCAGATCGTTCAGGCAGCAGGGGGCGCCAACACCGCCACCACTAATAGTGGGCAAGGCACAGTTACGGTCACCCTGCCAGTGTCTGGCAACGTGGTCAATACAGGAGGGATGGTCATGGTAAGAGCTTCCAGCGAGGTACATAACCAGCCTGAATACGCTCACTGTAGTGCGGGTGGAATGCTGGGCTCCCTCTCTTCTTCCAATCTATTATATTGTGTATTCGATCCAAAAACCCATCTGAACAAGTCCAAGCTCCTTAATTTTAATGGCAGTTGTGAGCTCATTAATTTAAGTGATTTTGAACCCTAAATTAAGCAGTGCTTATTTGTGGGAAATCTGTAACATGGAATTCTCTTGGAATTATCCCTCACTCTGGGTTGCATGTCACTGGCCTAATGGTTTGAGTTATAAGCTGAATAAGGGTGCCGATCCTCTCAAAACAAATTATGCACACAGCTGCTCTGTGGGTGTTCTTGTCACAAGGTGGCGCTTTCTCTCTGTGACCTTGCCAATATTCCACATAAATCGCATTAGCTGCCACAGAATTGAATTAACATGGTTCTGGTCCATTCGGCTTGGCCTGTCAGATGGTGCCCGGAGGAGGCACGGTGCCCACCATCCAGCGCATCCCCCTGCCTGGCGCCGAGATGCTGGAGGAGGAGCCGCTTTACGTCAACGCCAAGCAGTACCACCGCATCCTGAAGAGACGGCAGGCCCGCGCTAAGCTAGAAGCCGAGGGCAAGATCCCCAAAGAGCGCAGGGTAAGGCCATCCGGCGGCCCGGTCTGCCCAGTGACCCCTCTCGGTATCGCCACATGTTCTTGTTCAAACGCCACACTGGGCGAACGTGGCTTTCTTGAGGCCACCTGGCCAATTTCTCTTAACCAGGCAAGGCTGCATAGTCTTTGAACTCTTGTGCTAAACCCAAACCTTGTTTGAAACGCCCTTTCTGGTCAGCCCTTATACTCTGATTTATTATTAAAAGTCTGGACTCCTGTAACCGTGCAAGATCCTCGCTGACGGCCTCCCCCCCTGCGCGTACGTTGATCCGCAACTTTTGCGTCCGCACAGAAATACCTGCACGAGTCGCGCCACCGACACGCCATGCAGCGCAAGCGCGGCGACGGCGGACGCTTCTTCTCGCCCAAGGACAAAGAGGAGATGGGTCTGGAGGTGCAGGTGAGGCCGCAGGAGCACGGCAGGGTCAAACTGGAGGACTTCCCAGAGGCCGTGCCCGCCCCCCACTGGCTGACCGAGCACGCCGCGTCCCTCTCCTAGTCGCTCCCTGCACGGCCACCTGGCATTGTGAAACTGTTTCACTGGTGGCTTATGGCCTGATGATTGATACTTTTGTTGTTTGGTTTTGTTCTTTTTCTTATGCAGTGACAGTGTGCTTCAACAGCATTCTAACACTGGACTAAACCAAAGGTAATAAGCTAAAGGAAACAGTTCTTTTCTTGCATGCCTCGCCATACTGCTTCAGTATGCTCTGCTGTAGCCAAGGACCTGTATGTGATTTGTCAGGATAATGCTGTACTGTATAATTACAGCTTAGTTTAGGATATAGTGATAATACTGAAAAAAATGTTAAAACAGAAAATTCCACTTTGCAAAAGCACTAATGCAAGTGTGAGCAGAGGTGAGATTTTATATGCAGGAAATTAAGCTTAATGGGAGATTTTGCATTAAATTAGCTGGGACTCTAATTTATTTTGAACAAGTCAAGATTACTATAGAAAAAATGTGGCAGTCAGGGAGTGTTGCATGCAATGTCTGAGTAATTTTTATCCCTCATGATCCAGGGCTCTCTGGCTATCATCTGTCCTCTGTTTTGCTTGCTTTATCATATTCTCTGTCCCATGGCTGTCATCATGTGCATTATTTTTTTTACACAAATAAATGACACTGAAGAGTAAAGGGTTTAACAGCTGCTCCCAGGAGTTTATTGGTAAAAATAACAATTCAAAACAAGTTGAACAAGCTTTTTCCTTTGTCTCTCCCTTCAGTTACTGGGACTGCTTTCTATGACCTTGTGCTTCTACAGACATTCCTGAGAAAATCCTCTCAGTCACAGGATGTGTATAATATACATGTTCACTCATAAACCAGAGTGTAATGTATACGAAGATGTCGGGACCCGACGGATTCCCATAAGCATATATAGGTTAAACCATTTTGTTAATTATTAGGCTAATCTTCTTTTGGTTTTCTAAGGGTCTTTTCTCTCTTCGCCTTCTGCCCAGATCGGTTCATTCACACATCTCCCTCTCTGTTAACTAGTGGATGCTGAGTGGAGTATTTTGTGCACAGGTTGTGTATGTAATGGTTGATCCAGCTGTTGATCAACCACCTCCTCCCTCCTTGTCCATAGGAGCAGAATCCGGCCAGAGAGGAAACGGTGGCCCAGATGATCCGGGTCTCGTAGCACCAGGTTCGAGAGCCTCCTCGTTCTTGAGTGACTTCGGAAGCCCTACACAACCCCCCCCCCCCCCCCCCCCCCCCCCCCCTTAAATAAGCATATCGTACATATGAGCCCTTAATACCATTCTAGCTCAACGGGCTGTACAGTGTCCTCCTCCCCTCTCCCCTGGGGCTTGGCTTTGATGCCCAGGGCATGCGCTCATATCACCAGTGACAGGTATAGGGCTGGGAGATTGCATTGCCCGTAGAGTTTAGTGGATTTAGTGTGTTGCGTTCATAAGGTAGGAGACTTAACGGTGACATGGGTTTTGCTACTGTGATGAGTTCCTCCGAAGAGGCCATAGAACAAGTGTACAGTGACAGCTGACTAGGTAGCTAGTGTATAAAGATTTATTTTTGAAATGGTGGTTTTTAATTTCTCTAATTTCCTCATGTGGCCTTTTTGCATCTACGAAGTGATTTTGTTTGAAAAGTAAGATTTTTAGGACCATGTGACCCATTTAGTGCAGTTACTTTTGTCTGGTATTAACTGAAGATTAGTGTCTGTGTTCTGTGACTTATTCTCAGTGATTCATTTTTTTTCCTCTTCATTGGGCCAAAGTGAGGGATTTGGGAGTTTAACCTGTTCACCTGAGGAATTCTGTCTCTGGTCCTCTGCCTTGTACATTACTACTTTTAACATGGATACCTTTTTGCATTCAAATTTTGATATGACATTTTGTAATTGGAGAGTTTTTTCTAGTTATTGTTCTTATCTTTGTGCCCACTAGTTAGTCTCTCTGCACTACACATCTTCCTGTTTCATTTGAAATGGTCGTTATTTGACTCCATTCAAATCTGCCGTATTGTCATGGCAGGCAAATGTAGATACAGTGGATGAATTATGATAGAATTTTGAAGTCTTTAAAATATGTATTGATTAAATTGTCTAATCAATGAAGAATATTAACATTTTGCAATCATGTAAGTTTTTCCTGTCTGTGTGAGCACTTATAATGCTGTTTGAGCCTGTAAATGATCTTAATTCTATCAAGTTGCATTCTGTCTTTTAATCTTCTTAACACTGTGGAATGAAATCGGAGGTTTTAAATCTCCAATCTGCAGGCCAGTTTCTTCATACTTGGCATTCATTGATGGCCTACTGCATCCATGATTTCTCTATAAAGGATGCTTTGTTTATCTCGATATAATGCCTTTAGATCAAGTGCTACTAGAATGTAAAGTTTTCAGTTTGCTAACATTTGTTGTAGAGTATTAAGCCTTTTATGGTTCTTATATTGCTTTTGTAAATTATTTCATGGTGGGAATTTTAAACGATCTGTATAACATGGGTACTAAACTAGGCTTGCTGTTTAATATGCACTGTTAGAGATGATGAAGATAGGCCCCTCCCACTCATTGCTCCTGCGTGCAGGTGTCTGTGTCTAGGCCCCGCCCACCGCTGCTACTGCCTACTGTGAGCCGGACAGGCAAATAAAAAGCTGATCAGCCCCCGTTTAGAAGTAAAACCACATTGTCGATAGCGATGTGAATCGATGTTTTTTAATCTAAATTTCAATCTGTAAGTCGTGTTGGTGAGGGGATTTTAGCGTAACCTTGCCTTTCCGCGATTTCTCTTCAACCGGCACAGCACCGCGGGCTAGAGGACAACACGAAAGGTTACAGTATCCCAGCGAAACGAGCCGCCTCACTCGCGTTATTACCGGCCAACGGGGAAATTAATCGGAAACGGGCAGTCAGTTTTAAGATTTCTCCGTAAAACAAAATGACAGATTCCATCGTTGACGCAAAGTTGGAGGTGAAACAGGCCAGTAAAGAATTTAAAGAGAGCGAGAATGTAGCGGAGAAGTACTCCGCGATGACAGTCTCCAAGAACAGCGACGTGAACATGAACGTCGGCGAACTGTCCGCCGCATTCACTGCGGTCCCCACTCACAAGTCCGTCAAGAAGGTAAGATCTTTTTCACACCAAAGGGGAAGTTGTTGCAGGATAAATGTGTGTAGTCACTCAAAACGGAATATGGCTGCTGTCAGATTGGGACAAACACTCTTAAATAGGCTAGTGCCACATCCTACGGAGCGCTAAATCGGGATCAACATTCAAATAATCCTGGACGAGTTCAGTCGCCGGCAGGTTAGCCGGAGTACTAAATTTGCGTGTAGTTTCTTTGAGTAAAAGAGCATTTTTACGAAAAGAACATTTAGGCGTAAGAAAACCCTCCCATAATAAACTAGGGCACTTCCACCTCGTTGTACCAGAACCATTTGCTACGTCCAAGGGGATTCTGTACAAATAAATCGATATCAAAACGAGGTGACGAATACAAGCAAGTGAATAACTTAAAAAAGGATCGTGGATTTGTTTTTATCTACCTAGTTTATTTAATTTCATGGAATATTTAGACCCCAAGGGCTTAAAACATGCTAGACTACAGTTTGGCATCTTATTTATTTTATTTGATGGACTGTTGCCAAACTTGATGTCTTGGGTACGGTGGAATTCTATTCAGAACAGACCTTAATTGGTACCTTTATACTGGCCTATGGGCATTACCACCAGATCTCTTTAGAATATGTTTGTGCAAAAGTGCTCTCATTTATAGCCTGTCTTTGTTTCACCTAGACCAAGCGACCGGTAATGAAATATTCTATGTCAGTATATGCAAGAACAAAACTCGGGTCAAGTCGTTTGCAATTACGATTCCGATCATAGTGTGTAAATGTATGCAATGACTCCCCCAAAGGTGCGCGCGCGCGTGTGGGCGAAGTGGCCTCACTCTTCAGCCCACTCGCTGGTTAGCTCGGTTACACAACGGATCCTGTGTCAGATTTCTACTGCACGTCGTTATTATATTCAGTGCCACATGTTCATCTACTGATTTATGTATTTTGAATTTAAGATGTTTAACTTGTCTTTCATGCTAGGGTATTTTGAGGCACTTTTACATGGTTCAAGAAGTTCGTGTGTGTGTGTGTGTGTGCGCGTGCGTGCAACCATTTCCAATAAAGACTGCTATGAAGTGACTGCGTAAATGAACTGTACAGAATTGATTATTTGCCTGGCTGAATCTGGAAACGTTCTGACTTTAGTAGGCCTAGATGTTTGTTGTGTTCTCATACATGCTATGGCAGCTAAATGCAACCTTCTCATGAAGAATTGCCTCATTTTTATTGCTCCTCATTTAAATCAAATAATGGGTCGACAACGTCCATGTTACAGTTCTAAAAAAATTCACAGGGCCAATCTAAATATCCATTGTTTCCTTTGGAAGGATGGCTGTATTCTGTTTCGTCACCTAAAGGTGGGAGGAATGTACTCCCTCTGTATGCACAGTATCGTCATGACTCAGATAACTTGAATCCCAGTAAGGGTGAAGTTTTGGTAACACCAGGAGAACACACTCTGAGCTGAGAAACGCGGTGTATTTCTAGCGATTAGCCCAGGACTGCTGTCCCCTGAACTCCTCAGGCTGTGAGTTGGCGCCTGGCCACAGCCCTGCCCTGCCCGCTGAGAGCTTGGCTCTGGCCTTGCTTTCTCCTTCCGATCATGCTTCACTGTTGTTTTTTTAATCCTTCCTTCTTTACTTTTCTTACTACAGTTCACATAGGCCTGGAGTTTCAAGTTTTTTTTTACTAACACTGAGTGTTTTCTTATTCCAAATGGACCTGCTCTTGAGATGTTTGAGCTGGTGAAGGTTCTCTCAAATCCTGGTATGGTGCATGTTGGGGGTAATTAGAAGTTCTATTTGTTCAATGTGAAATGGACAGTCCCTTTATTTATTTATTTATTTATTTATTTATTTTTTCCCTTGGAAAATTTCAGAAATCTTTATTTATTCAGGTTTTTTTTTATATTGAATGTCAGCATTTTGAGGGTTAAGACAATGTAGCAGTATCTTGTAATAAAGTCACAAAAAAAGCAATCTTTATATAACTATAACTCATCTTTGCTTGAAAACCCAAGTTTACCATGTTATTAGTATCCCTGTATGTCAAACGCTGTCATTCGACGTAGCTTAGGTAGGTAGTGTCATTTCTTTTAGTTCATGGTATTTCAAACCTGCATAATTTCTCAGAGGTCTGCTGTGTTCCAAGGTTTCTGGAGTACAGGGCTCTCACAACAACAAGATCGTGTTGTCTAAACTTTTGGAGCTCTGTACATTTTATAATCATAATACACCATGTGCAGTTTGCCATGTATTTTGTAGACCATTATAGTACATGGAATGTACTAAGCTTGGAATTATGGGAAATTGCAGTAAACTAGGGCAGAAAAGCTTGGAGTACAGTAGGTATTAGCTGGGAATCAGTAACAACTCAGGAGTATCTACCCAGCACTGGAACACAGCCTGGGGGTAAAAGACAGCACAACCCACTGTGACCTGGACTGTTTCTCAGCATTTGTAGTGTGTATGTGTGGGTGAGTCCTGGTAGATGCTTAAAGGGCTTTTTGTATCAAAGTTTTGCTTTATTCTTTTCTTATTATGCAGGCTAGCTAGAAAGTCTCGAATCAGGAATTGTGCTTCAGGCCCTTTTTGCTCACATACAAACATTTGAAAAACATACACTTGTATGTCAAATATTTGTACATACATATGTGAATCATAAACACACAGGTAAAACATCTGAACATGTTTATGTTCATGCATGTATGTTCCAGGACATGCCCACTTTTTTGTGCTTGACCTGGATTTTGACCTTGACCTGGATTTCTAAAACACCTGAAACGTCCAGGATTTAGCTTTCCTGTCATGTTGGCGTTCCTGTTCCACAGTGACCACACATTGTGTGGCTGGTTCTCGCATTGCTTTGACTGTTCTTTGTAGGTCTCATGTGTAGCTGCTTCACAGAATTGTGCAGTCAGAGAGGATGCGTGAAGCCTGTCTTCTATAAGATCTTTGGTATGGTGCCTTAACGAGGCCTTTAAAACACAAACCCACAGCTGATGGTACTGCTCTGTGGTGTTGGCTCTTTTCTCTGAAATGTCGTTCTCATTTGTGTCTGGCTCGATTTTCTGTAATGTCCATTTTGTCTGTGCACAGCATTCATGTGACAATAATTTGACATAAATCAGTTTCCTTCTGCTCATATCCCACCGTGTAGCCCTGGTGATGTAATGACCTTTAGGCTTGTAAAGAAATTGATAACAAATATGAACAAATTATAGAATTGGCAGTATTAGAAATGACTTAATATGTATTGGATTAGATTCCCGTGGATTTTCATTTTTTCTATGACTGTGAATATCTACATATTTATTTATTTTTTAATTCATCTTATTATTTTATTTATTTTTTATCAATTTGATCTATTATATTTGTAAGTTTGACACTCAAATGAAGAGGAATAAGATTATTTACCCATATAGACTCTGAAGGTGATTGTTAATGGTCTTGTAAGTACGCCTAATACATACATTTGTTAAAAGTGGTTAGGCATTAACAAATTCTCTAGTGCATAAAATAGGGATTTAACTGTGAAGGAGTTGCCAATTTTTTTGGGGGGAATAGCCATCAGACTGTATTGGTTTTGGTGCTTTTGAAATGAAAAATATAGTTGTAATTCCATTTACAAACACAGTGTCTCTTCCTGAAATGACTTCTTGGTCTATGGAACCACCACAAAACTTGCATGCCTAAAATGTTCACAGTGGAAATAGGACGAAGAGAAGGTTAGAGAGAACGTGAATGGGGGAGGGTGTTGTTCTTGTTGTTGTTGTGGTATATCTCCACCTATACCTCCATATCCACTCTTAAGAACCTCCCCCTGTGAGGATGACTACATCTCACGGCACAAACAAGGGTTGCACAAGAGGCCAGCCATGGAGCTAGAGGCTGAGGTAGGGATCATAGATGCCGGGGACTGTTCGGGGGTAAGTGTCGGGACATCTTGTACATTGAGCATTGCACCCCCCAAAAAAAGGTTAAGAAAGTGTTGTGTTTTACCTTGTAAAATGCAAATGAAAGGTATACAAATATGCTCATTATCAGGAACTACATTTTTAGATGATGATTGGAACCATTCTCAACTTAGTCATCTTTATTTATGAATTCTGTGTTATTTTGGAATGTATTGAAATAAGTGTTCCTTTGTTCACTAACTAGCCATAATGGTTCTTCTGTCGACTTCTTCCTGCCAAGAACATTTGCTGTAATAAAATATTCTTTTTTTTACTAATCTTGATTTTCAGCGATGTATTTGCAAATGGTCGGAGCAAATGAGAATACACTTAACTGAGAATACACTTAAGTCACTGTTCAGTGGTTTGACATTTTAGGTTGTTCTTCACTGGCGGGAAATGATAGCACTTCTCTTCATCTTCTCATCAATAGCAACTTCAACCAGTAGAACTGCCCTGAAAGCTTCAATGCCATTATAATTTCAAATAAATGTTTTTTTTTACCTCTTCAGTATCTGTATACCATCAGCTGTAACTATGTTTTGTCAACTGAGCTTGGCTGTGTCCTGCAGTTTTTACTCAAAACACACCTGTAGTCTGTTTCTGGAAAGCATATTAAATATTATTAGGCTTATTTATAGTACACCTTGTGATTTTAGTCCATTGTCTTCCCTATTGTGTTTCAGGCCTAATACTCCTAAGACAGAACAGACAGACACGCTTCTTGTTTACATTTCCACATTACACCCACCATAGAGTTTCATTCACTGGTTTAAATGGCTTCATTGACTGAGCCTCAGTTCCATTTAGCCAAATAGCGTCACTGCTCTTCTTGGCAAAACCGAGTTCACACTTTGTTTGACGTGTAGCTTATGTTGTATTTGATAAGATATGACCCACTGGCCCAGGAAAACCACATCCACATCTTATCAGCATTTTCCTTTCCAAGAGGTCACATTAAGGTAAAATTTTAAGGTCAGATTTTAAGATCAAAGTCAGGATTTTGCTTGATATTCAGAAGTCTGCACTGAATGACATTACGATAAAGGTTATGATGGTTATGATTGTTCTTTTTTATTTTTTTGTGCATATTATGGCATATATACAATCATCAGAAATGTTTCTAGCATCTGTCATTTCTCCTCTTTGTGACACTCAGAAAGACCTCTGTGTAAAGAAACTCCGCTCACGCCTTAAGAGCAAGGTTGTTCCAAAAGCAATCCATGATCAAGTGTCAACACCCCACTCTGTAAATTTGCCCCTCTATCTCTCTCCACATCCATTTCCTTTTTTTCCCCTACATTTACTTTCTTTCTGTCTCCACAGTGCTACATGATTTGGCCTTATGCAAATGAAATCTGTAGTTCTTTAGCACGATGCTCGTATTTCACATGCTCAAACTTGGGTTCGCATCACCCTGAAGGATGAACAAAGTAGGTACCAAGGTCGTGCTTCTCCCCCAGAACGCGTGCTCGACTGGATTCTGTTGAACTCTGGCTGTAGGTGGCTGTGGGATTCCCACTTGTGACCTTTCAAATATAGTGTAGTGGCTGGCTCCATTGCTCCAGTTGCTTAGAGATAACAGCTGACAGATTTGAATGCACTTATCTGCAATACCTTATTGGTTTCTTCTGTTCATAAAATATTTAAAGTTAATGCTTTTATTGCTTGATCTTGACTTGATGGCATTAATTATAGAAGTTTCAATTAATCTGAACCTAAAACATGAACCTAGCCTTAAAATCTAACCATAAATGTATACATAACACATAAAAGGCTTATCTCTGTACTGGTGATTGCATTATTATTCACATTCATAACGTTTTTTGGCAAATGGATAAATAGTAGTTTTTAAATATTTACAGTATGTATATATATGGGGCAGTCATGGCCTGGTGGTAGGGAACTGGTCTTGTGACCAGAGGGTCGTGGGTTCGATTCCCAGACTGAGGCCATGACTGAGGTGCCCTTGAGCAAGGCACCTAACCCCAACTGCTCCCCGGGTGCTGGGCTAGGGCTGCTCACCGCTCTGGGCACGTGTGATCCACAGCCAGTGGCGCAAAAAGGGGGTATGCAGCGTATGCGACGCATAGGGGCGCTGCACTAGAGGGTGCGCCAAATCGATGCCAGAAAATTATTTGCTGAGTTGGTGGGGGGTGGGGGTGGAGTGCGGGGGGCGTGGATAGTATGTTTGCATACACCTCAGAAAGTATGTAGTTGCAACCCTGTCCACCCTGTGTGTGTGTGTGTGTGTGTGTGTGTGTGTGTGTGTGTGTGTGTGTTCTAACTGCACAGATGGGTTACAAGCTGAGGACAAATTTTGATTGCGGTGTAAAAATCACATTTGACAAAATATGGCACATTTACATTTTTAAAATTTTTATATGTATATGTACACACATATACTAATACACTACTCACAAATTCCAACAACAGTTGTGGGTATACCCCAACAAAAAATGTCAGTGTCTCAATAGCTTGTCATGTGCCCTTAAGCATCAACTCACTGTAACCAAATGTTACTTTTGGTTACTCTACTTTTTCCATATATAAACTGGTTCCTCCTAATAATTCAGAAGTGCTTTGCTTGCAGGGCTGACGAAGGACCTCTGTCCAAAACGTCCTGTTCCTCTGGAAACTAGCCTCTGGAAACTTTGTGTACTTTAGTACAGTTTTTAAATATCTCTACGTGTATATGGAGGATTCTAAATGTGCTTGTGTGATGTGGGTATTAAATGTCATCTTGGGCCGCAATAGCACCCCACTGTCGCCTCGTCCATCTCGCAAGTAATTCGGAGTTTGTAATCTGTCAAAGAAAGCTTCGTTCTAGCTGACAGTTTCACGTACCAGCGGATCATAATGCATCTGGTGTAGGCGATTGATCTGCCCAAGGCAGTTCAGTGACACCACTAATGACAGCTGACACCAGCTACATGCACTCTTGCCTCTCTGTGCGAAACTCAGAAAACAGCACTCGGTGTAACCAAAGGTGTCATTGTTGGTGAAACTGGGTTGGGTGTTATTATGGGAGTGGCTTTTGTAACTTTTGAGTTTTTTCATCTCATTGTCAAATATAATCATATAAAATTTCAAGGTGGCCATAATGTTTAGCTAGAAAACACTTATAGACTGTAATATTTAAAGTTATGGGGATGTTCTGTGTGCAGGCTTTATATTTTAACATTTCATTATAATAAAGTGAACAGATGGCATGAAGATTAAAAACAAAACATGGTGTAATGGAACATGCAGTGCTAAAACCATACCCCGTAGTTGATGTACCAGCTGTAAATGAATAACGTGATTAGCTGTAGTATTTTTCAAACTTTTAGCATTTAATGACTCTTGTTAATAGTTCCATGTGCTGTGGGGTCAGAGGTTAACTCCGCTCTCTTTTCCGAGCATGCAGCAGCTCCAGTTTGCCAGCCAGGAGGACAAGCAGGAGTTCAGCAAGTTCCCCACGAAGACGGGCCGTCGCTCCCTCTCACGCTCCATCTCCCAGTCGTCCACGGACAGCTACAGCTCCGGTCTGGCCCGCCCACAGCTTGCACAGTCAATCAGAGTTGTTAATTGGTCACAGGTGCTGGGGGGGGGTTGCTTCTACCCAACACACCTGATGCAGCTGAGGAAGTGCTTGATAATTAGCTGACGAGGTATGACTGTTGTGTTGGGAGTCTAAACCCCAAGACTGCAGCATCCCTGACATAGAGTTTGCTATTTGATATCATGATAGCATTTTATAGGTTCAGGAAAACGATTATGTGTGAAAAGATATAAGGTTGAAACTGCCCACTGGTAAAGAGACACTCATGCTGTGAACATTAAAGTCAAAATAGCCAGGTTGGCTGTGATTTGATCCGCTGCTTGTCAGAGAGAGTCAATGATGCATATCTTTAAAGTTCCTAATGGTATTTCTAATACATTGATACGGTATTCATTCCCCTAACAAAAAACATTTCACATTCCTGCATGGCTGAGAGCTGAAGCACTAACCCTCCAAAGCTTTGTTCAGTGTTTGTAATTAAGACTGTCTAATTGTTGACATGACAATGGGGAAAAGTCATTGTATTTGAAAAAATGTAAATTTATAGAAGCTGCAGCATTGTTTGCAATTGACATTTTGTCTCTGTGTGCTGGGTCCACAGCTGCTTCATACACGGACAGCTCGGACGATGAGACGTCTCCCCGAGAGAAGACTCAGGTCAACTCCAAAGGCAGCAGTGACTTCTGCGTCAAGAACGTGAAGCAGGCGGAGTTTGGCCGGCGTGAGATCGAGATAGCGGAGCAGGGTGAGGTGATAAGATCTCTTGGGGCAGGCAACGAAAGACACAACGTCTCTCTTATAAGTTCACTCTGTATGAAATAGATATATGTTATGTTATAATGAAGTACTGCAGTACATTATGGCAAACCTGAGGTAAATTTTGGTTATATTTTCACAGTGTTTTTTGTGCATTGTGTTAATTTTGTTTCTTTAAAAGATAAGAAAGCTATATTATGTTACTTTAATTTATATTAGCTTGTAAAGCGGTGTACACAGAAAGTGCTCTCCACCAGGACTGGATAACAGCTGTTCCTGACAGCACCATTCAACTGCAATTGTTTGGTGTTTGTTTCTGTTTTTTTAGCTCTTTGTCACCATCTGTTTGGAACGAAACATCACATTTCACATTTGTATTGCTCTAGTGTTTTTTTGAACACAGGCAAAATTCTGGATTAAAGTCAGGATCATGTTTCTGGTTATGCACAGCTAAATTGTATTGTGCTGAATAACTGGTTGTCATATGAAATACAGCTGAACCCAAACACATTACTGGAGTTAATTCAGTCCTGTGGGGTTTTGCTGTGTATCCAAAAACATTTTGCCAGCTTCTCTTGTCCAGGAAATGTCTTGGTTCATGTCTGGAAAAATGGTACTGGTGCTCAGTGTTAAGCCCAATCCTCTGTTTGATTTCTCTTCAGACATGTCTGCTCTGATTTCTCTGAGGAAGCGCGCTCAGGGGGAGAAGCCCCTGGCTGGTGCCAAAGTGGTCGGCTGCACCCACATCACCGCTCAGACCGCGGTACGTCAAAGCACAGACTCACTCTTATTTTGAAATCTAGCTGAGGAGTTTTGTTACTTTAGGCCTGTGATAAGCTGTCCAGCTGCCACTGTTGTAAATGTGCACAGAACCCTGCGGGCACATGTGCAGCTGCGTCTGGTCATTTGACTGGTCGTGCCGGTGTCTGCAGGTCCTAATCGAGACGCTGGTGGCGCTGGGCGCTCAGTGCCGCTGGGCTGCGTGTAACATCTACTCTACTCAGAATGAGGTCGCCGCTGCCCTGGCAGAGACCGGTAAAGCGAACCACAAACCACCGTAGTCAATACCCAGTCCTCAAGGGCCACAGCACTGCAGATTTGAGTACTGCGCGTAATTTAACACGTTTAACTTGTTGCCTGTTTATTAAGCCCAAGAGTTGACTCCGGGGCTCACAGAGCCATGTAACGACTAAAGTCTGGTATGTTATGCCCCTCCATAACCGTGCCTGCAATAAACACTATACATCTCCTACGATAAGACCCCCTCTAAGTTGAAACATCTGTGGAATGCGAGTGATAGCCAACATCATACGGACCACATGTATAAAGGAATACATTTATACCTTTGGAATACATTTATACCCATACATACATTTGTGCCTTTAACCTAAATTTTCTACAGGGGCGGCTCACCAGTGCCTCGTGTGTGCGTGTGCCCGATGTGTTTACACGTCCCCTTTCATGTGTTTGTGCTTTGAAAGGCGTGGCGGTGTTTGCCTGGAAAGGGGAGTCGGAGGACGACTTCTGGTGGTGCATCGACCGCTGCGTCAACACGGAGAGCTGGCAGGCGAACATGGTATGAACCTCGCCTGCTTCGGCCAGACACGATAACTCCATCATCCCGTCCCACTCTGCAGTGGAATACTGCAGTTTGCTCACGCACATCAAACTGGTAGCTGCTAATTAGCAGTTGCTTAGTGTTTATTAGCTAAGTGTTTTGTTTCCACCCATATTTAATGGCCGATGGTCATTGCTGTCTCAATGACAGATCCTGGATGATGGTGGCGATCTGACTCACTGGGTGTATAAAAAGTATCCCAGTGTGTTTAAAAAAGTTCGGGGAATCGTGGAAGAAAGTGTCACTGGAGTTCATAGGTGAGAAGCATATCTCTAGTGTTGCAACGAACACTGATACACTGCTCACCATGTTATACAATCTAGACCAACATGTTTCTTATAGCATTCCCATTTCAGAACTCGAGCCAAGACAGTCCACATTATTGCTATGTACCAATGTGCAACATATCTGAGATAAACAATCGGTAGCACCAATACTAGTTACAACTTTTTCACAGTTTCCTGTGATATGTCTCACTTACGGTTTCAGACTGTACCAGCTGTCCAAAGCTGGAAAACTCTGTGTTCCTGCCATGAACGTCAATGACTCTGTCACCAAGCAAAAGTTTGACAACCTCTACTGTTGCAGGGAGTCCATACTAGATGGGTAAGGCCCTTTGCTATTTTTAGCTTGGTGTGTCATTTCTTTCTGGGGTGATTTCACACAGTTAAGGCTCTGTTCTGACAGAATGTTACTGTGATCTGACTCTGTTCCCCTTTCAGACTTAAGAGGACCACAGACGTGATGTTTGGCGGGAAGCAGGTGGTGGTTTGTGGTTATGGAGAGGTGAGTCAGCACCACCTTGTCTCAAGGAGTGATACTACAGTAAAGTGTCTTTAAACAACCCCCAGATTTTTTGCAGGGATTTTGATTTTTTGGGATGTTGAATACATATGTCCCATTTGTGCTGAGCTCTGGATGTGGGATTATCTTGATATCTGTGGATGTGCAGGTGGGCAAAGGATGCTGCACTGCTCTGAAAGCTTTGGGAGCCATTGTATGTGTTACGGAGATTGACCCTATCTGCGCTCTCCAGGCCTGGTGAGATATATACACACACACACACACACACACACACACACACACAGTTATAATAAAACATGCACACACGCACGCACACACACACACACTAAAATACACACACACACACACACACACTAAAATACACACATTTATAACAAAACATACACACACACATATTGTAGCAGTTACCTAAAGCAAGATAACGATGATGTTTTTCTGCAGCATGGACGGTTTCAGAGTGGTCAAACTGAATGAAGTAGTGCGTCAAGTGGACATGGTCATAACCTGCACAGGTAGCGCTCTCCACGTGTTATTAACACACCTTATTAACACGCGTTATTAACAGCTTGTGTTTGTCCCGCGTCGCCCCGGTCCCACTCCACTCTCCCCCCGTGCCTCCAGCTCTAATCAGTGCTCAAACATGCCACCTGATGCCCTTGTTTCCACACTCTTAGCCATGCCCACCGGGTACCGGGCTTGTTTGAACTGTCTGGGGAAAACTAATGTTTGCACTCAGTGCTGTAAATCACAGTGGGATGTAAGCTGTGAAAGAGGCCGACAGGGGTGTAAGCTGTTTGCACTTTTAGGGCATTCGGTCTCCCCAGTCAAAAGCTTTTTCAAGGGCTGCTTGGGGAAAGAATGGACTTTGACTGTGCTGTTAATCTCCTAAACGTTAATGACTGTGCACTTGTACTGTACGGAGCTTGGTGCCGTTTCCCTAGTTGGTTTCATGGAGGATGGAGTGAATCTGTGTCCACAGGGAATAAAAATGTGGTGACCCGTGAGCAGCTGGATCGCATGAAGAACGGCTGCATTGTGTGTAACATGGGCCACTCCAACACAGAGATCGATGTGGTGAGTTTTGGAGAAATCGTTATGAAACCTGGTCTACGCCTAAACCTCCATCCACACCCATACATATTTTTCTTTTGAGTTGCTTCATTATCTTTTTCTCTCTCTCTCTCTCTGTCTCTGTCTCTGTCTCTGTCTCTCTCTCTGTCTCTCTCTCTCTCTCTCTCTCTCTCTCTCTCTCTCTACCTCCCACCTCCAGTAGTAACTATCAAAGCAACCGTACTCGTTAATGTGACGTGTTGGCTGACTGATTTTGAACAATGCTTAAAAAGGAAAGGATGTATTAGGAGTTAGATACGGCTGAGGGAACGTGGGCATTTTGTGTGTAAGTCAACAGAAAGCCTCTGACTTTCCTCTTACTCAACGTGGTGTGTGTGTGTGTGTGTGTGTGTGTGTGTGTGTGTGTGTGTGTGCGCGCGCACATGCTCACGTGCTGCTGGTTCCACCGATTTCCTCCATGTCTAGGCAAGCCTGCGGACCCCCGAGCTGACCTGGGAGAGGGTGCGATCCCAGGTGGACCATGTCATTTGGCCTGATGGGAAAAGAGTCATCCTGCTGGCGGAGGTACCTCGTCTTTCACCTTAGAGAAACGCTGCTGCGGTGCGCGTGACGAGACTTGATGCCTCCTTGTCTTGTGCTTCCAGGGTCGGCTCCTGAACCTCAGCTGCTCCACCGTGCCCTCTTTTGTGCTGTCCATCACGGCCACAACACAAGTGAGTGTTGGTCTGTCATTACAACACACAGTTTTGCTTGTTTCTGTGTCAACACCTAACACACTGCTGCTGTGCTTTTCCCTGTCCTGTTATTTTATTTGTCTGGCTGGTTCTGTTTCAGGCCCTGGCCCTTATAGAGCTGTACAACGCACCGGAGGGCCGGGTACCGACAGGATGTGTACCTGTTGCCAAAAAAGATGGGTAATGCTCCATTAGGGGAAAGCTGCACAGAACTGCTCATGTTAAGGACAATATCAAAAAGATTAAACGCAAGCCATGGCAGAAATGTGAGTGAGCAGTGTGTATGTGCATTTCAGATGAATATGTGGCAAGTTTGCATCTGCCCAACTTTGACGCCCATCTCACGGAGTTGTCAGACGAGCAAGCCAAGTACATGGGCTTGAATAAGAACGGCCCATTCAAGCCAAACTACTACAGGTATGGGAGGTCCATAACTCTTTATTGACAGCTGTTACCAGAAGAAAAATATATATTTGCCACCTCCTACTGTTTGAAAAGAGAAGGTCAGTTTTACCTTCTACATTTTCTGAAGACCTAGACCAGGGGTGGCCAACCCGTCATAGACCAAGAGCCACTTTTCTTACCGTGTTACGGCAAAGTGCCGCATCATACATGGGCGAGTGTAGATTGTTGAGCGGGGGGGGGGGGGGGGGGGGGGGGGGTGTAAATTATTAGCTGTGAAGACAGTCAAATGCGTGTTTTCCACGCCGGTTTTAAAAGTATTAGTGGCTCGCTAGGCTTGTAAACAAACCGCGAACCACGAAAATGTAGGAGTGTGTCGCCCCGTTTGTGCAGGTGAGCCCGCGGACCGGCTGGGGAGCCGCATGAAACCAGGCAAAGAGCCACTCCTGACCAGGGTTGGCCACTCCTGACCTAGACCATTCCAGATTATAATCCTCATACCTAAGGATTAAATCAGAAAAGATTAATCTATATAATAAAAGAAACAACAGCAACAACAATACATAATGTGATGCATAAAGTGTGATTATTATCCACCATGCTACATAGTATATTGATCATAACCGTGTATGTTCACTTTCACAGATATTAGTATGTATGAATCACAGTGACCTTCATCAGGGAAGGAGAGACCTGCATTAGCCAAGCAAACCAAGAGATTTATTTTCTATTTACTGTAAATTTCTAAAACACTTGATTCAAAGTGAATGTTATTCTTACTTAGTGTTATTAACATGTAGTGACCAAATTCATGTTTTCCACATGAACACTATACTTAGCTAGCATTTCATTAGATTATATTATACTATGTAAATCTTTCAATCATATTATGAAGGGACCATGGTTTGTAGGCCTGAAGGTGTGCCATAAATTGGTGGTGGTGAAAAGGGGTTCATTCTACACTATAACGTTTTTACACATTATAGTTCTCAGTTTGGCTTTCAGCATTACACAGACATCCATACATAATCTGTAAACAAGAAGAAATTCACGCCTCTGATTTGTGCTCTCGTTAATGTGACTGATGCAGTGTGCTTCTGGGAGCACATCTCAGTGTTACATTTACACCATTTAGCAGACATTACATTACATAATAACTCATTTTCTTTCCTGAGTAAGAAGTCATAAGTATACATGTCAGTTCTACAGAAGAAAGTAACTTTGTCTCTGCTGTTCTGCAGTATGTATATTACTCCCAAGGGCTACAGTGATCTGGCAATTAGATATTCAGTGTACACAGCGAGTGCTAGCACAGAAACTAGCCTGCATGGCACTCGAACAATTAGGGACACCACCGGCTAGTTTCTCTGCTCTACTTTCACCCTCTCCACTCACCTTGTCAGTGGCCTTTGACAGTATTTTACATGACTTCAGAAGTTCATCCAGAGCTGTATCTGAATCAAGTAGACTGCATCCAATCATCAGCTAAGTGGTTAGGTGTTTTGCTTTTTATGTGAGTTCCATGACTCTTTGACAGCTGTTTCCCTGCACAGGCCTGGCTCCAGGCCAACATGTTTTGCTCAGTATATCTACATTGGTGAAAAAGGCTCAAAGAAATATCACTGTGAATGCATTAGAAAAAGGCCTACCTATTTATCTTAACTGAACTGAATCCTATTTGTTAACATACCTCTCTTTTGTCAAAATACATGTATTCCCTGCCTTGTTATTATCATTAAATGTCTGATCTATTCCAAAATTGGATTGGAGTTATTGCTGGAAATATGGATAATTTCACTGTGCACAGTTTCTGTCCCTAGTTTAAACATTTCATTTTTGAAAGCTCATCACTTATACTGTCTTTGATTGCCCATATTTGTACAACCCAAATTAATATACTACCAAATACCAAAATTCCTGTGAGGTGACGCTCACCTAATGCTAGACAAGATGATTAGATTAGATGAAACTTTATTCTCATTACACATGTAGAGGTACAAGGCAACAAAATGCAGTTTAGCATCTAACAAAGAGTGCAGTTAGCAGCAAGTGCAGGATGTCCAGTATCTACATTATGAAGTATGTAGTACAGAATCTACATTATGAAGTATGTACAGTATCTACATTATGATGTACGTAGTATAGAATCTACATTATGAAGTATGTACAGTATCTACATTGTGATGTATGTAGTACAGAATCAACATTATGAAGTATGTACTGTATCTACATTATGATGTATGTAGTACAGAATCAACATTATGAAGTATGTACAGTATCTACATTATGAAGTATGTACAGTATCTATATTATGAAGTATGTGCAGTATCTACATTATGATTTACGTAGTACAAAATCAACATTATGAAGTATGTACAGTATCTACATTATGATGTACGTAGTACAGAATCAACATTATGAAGTATGTACAGTATCTACATTATGAAGTATGTGCAGTATCTACATTATGATTTACGTAGTACAAAATCAACATTATGAAGTATGTAGTACATAAACAACATGACGTATGTACAGTATCTACATTATGATGTACGTAATACACAATCAACATTATGAAGTATGTACAGAAATGTACATAACTGATTAAAGATAAAAGAAATATACCGGATGAATGGATATATGTATCTTTGTATATACAGAATAAACATACAAAATACATGTGAGTAACGTTAATGCTTATCTAAGTAATAATAATGTTAATAATAATGCTAAATAATGACGTAGGTCTCGTGCCGAAAGGACACAAAGACAACATGTGAGCCTGACAATAACACAACAGGGCTTCAGCCACTTATGCCAGCCGGAAGCAGCAAGCTATCATTAGCGGCACTCCCAGCAGAGACAAGCCTATTGGTTGAAAACATCTGAAGCCAACTACAAAGTTAGTGCAGCCAACAACGAGATTAAAGATAGCGTCAATATATGTATAAAACGGCTACAGAATGGAGCAATTATAAACCATCTCCTCTACATAGATGACGAGCTGTATGTCAGAAATGAATGAGACGTTGACGTTCTGATCCACCTCACCTGGAACTACAGCAATGACATTGGAGTGTCATTTGGATTCTGGTGGGATGATTACAGGGAGGGGGAGGGTAGTCAGAACCGAAGGGATCACACTGCGTGAAGGTAACAGCAGATGTTGAGGGCAGCAACAAGTATCTGGGAATCCCACAGACAAATGGGAATTGTGAAGGGGCTACAAGGAAAGCAGCTACAGAGAGCTGAGAAGTCCTCTGAAAAACAAGATGCGGGCTTTCAACACCCACGCTCTATCAGTCATCAGATACTCTGCTGGTATAATAATCTGGCCAAGGGAGGAGATAGAAGCCACTGCCATCAAGAAAAGGAAACTTCTCACAATGCATGGAAGGTTTCATCCCAAATCCAACACTCGTGTTGAGAGTGTACACTAAACTGAAGGAGGGGACTGAGGATTAGTGAGCATCAGCAACATCAAAGATCTAGGAAGATGACTCCAAGTGATGAAGTGCTTAGTGAGTTCCTCAGACATCACAAACCTGAGATGGACGAACAGGAACCATTATGGGAGAATAAACACTTGCACCATATGCAGTACCAGTAAATAGAGGAAGTGACTGATATGCAGAAATCCTACCAGTGGCTGGAAAAGTCTTGAAAGACAGAAACTGAACACCATGCAAGATCCCAGACACAGGCTGTGCAAAGATCCCCCTGTGACAATGTAGCACATTATAGTCGAGTGCAAGATGCTAGTGGGTGAAGAATACATGGGACGTCATAACCAAGTGGCCAGCATAGTATACAGAAACATCTGTGCCAAGTTTGGGCTGGAAATTCTGAGGTCAAAGTAGGACACGCCCCTGAAGGTGGTGGAGCATGGCCAAGCTAAGATTCTGTGGGACTTCCAGATATAGACTGACAAAATGGTAAAGGCTAACCAACCGGATATAGTCGTAGTCATCAGTTTGTGCCAAACATGGTCTGATTCAATGCAAGACTGTCTTGTGACATTCATTTTGGACAGATATATTTAAAAGGCATTCTGATATAATTGGACAATATATTGAGCTCAGCACTATGATAGCCCTGTTTGGGGTCTTCCCATGAACGATCTCACTCTTCATTCAGGAAGCTTTTTTTGCCTTATTTCTTTGCTTACTAGACATTTGATTCTATTACGATGTAACCCTTCAATTCCACAGCATCATATGGTGGATTAAAAAAGCACTGTTTTTATTCACTTGGACAAATCAGACTGGTTCAGACTGGATCTTGTACAACGACTTGTGTCAAAAAATGTAAAAACTGTAAAGAAAAAAAAAAGTTTTGATAAGCATGCATTCTCACCTTCTTTGATACAAAAATGTCCTTTTGCTTCCCATGGTGGTGTTTAAATGTCATTCTGTGTAGCCCCTTTTGGTGTGCTTGTGTGTTTTGTTTTCATTTTTCATACATACATTTGTCTTTTTTGTGTTTTATATTGTCATTTGTAACCATGGCTGAAAACCTTAGTCAATATAATGAAAAAAAAAACTAATGTGAATTCTTAGCATTGCAAAGGAACAACAGCTTTTAATACTATATAGATCAAGAATAAAATGTAGTGCTAAAAAAATTTAATAACCGATGTGATCCAGTTTAATTTAAATGCATATTACCCTGTAGAGAGGTGATTTCCCATTTGCCATTGGACAATATCTGTTACCTACTTGTAAACTAACATTATGGTAATTTGTTTCTCTGATGTCACACAAACTTGATCATGAGCTGTGCTCGTCGTGTCTGGCAATTTTGAATCAACATGAGAAGTAAAAAATGCAATGGTTCTTCAAACTGTGATATATACAAACACAGGTAAGCAACTCACAAAGTAACAAAGAGTGTAAGATGGTCTAGTGCGAGAAACACAAGCATCCATTGCCTTTTCACTGCATTTGTAATTGTCCCAAATATTCAGAAAAAATAACATTTTAACAAAGATCTTAAATAATGTATAATAACACAAAATAGAATTAGAAATGAAGATTTTAAGAGTTGTACAAAATACATTTTTGTTCTTAATCATGATAGGTTGCCATGAAGTCTAATATAAAGTTTTTATAAAGAGGACATTTGCAATAACAGTGTGTATTGTAGTATTATGCACTAAACTCACGTTATGTGCAGGTAATCAATAACAAGAATTCCAGAACGAGTAAAGGAGAATCCACTGGAATTGTCCTGAAAACTAAATATTCTTGTGTTTGTGTATTTCAGCATGGTAAAGATAAAATCATTGCTAATTATCAGGGGAACCATTCCAAGTGACGTGGACCTTACTGACCCAGAGAGACTCATTGGGAATGCTGCCAAAACCCAAGTTATCATTAACTCAAACAACACACTATTTGATGCCAAATGCCCTTTAATGTGATCTGCAAGGCAACAAACCAAAAATGGAGTGCAAAGGGGAGGTGAAGACATTCCACCCATTCCAGTAATCTCCTCCATAGACCTGGTTAAAATAAGGAAAATTTTCCAAAGCTTATTTGGGTCAGTCATGGTTGCCATCATCACAGTTCCCTCTTAAAAAAAAAAAAATATATATATATATATATATATATATATATATATATATATATATATAACCATTTCATCAGTAACTTAGTGCAGAAGAACAAGAGAAAGCACGAGGAAGATGTCAGTCACAGTTAGAAGTCTGGAGGCTGAACAAAGTGTGTGAGAGGACAAATAGACCCTGTCTTCTACCACTCAAGCCAATGTTGAGTTCAACTCTACCACTCAGGCCAATGTTGAGTTCAAGTACTAGATATTGACTTCTGTGCTTTCATCACCTGAGCTGGCTTTGAATAGTTCAACTGTGAATTTTCGGAGGCACCCTGGAACCAGCAGAAAGAGCACTGATAGATGCCAAAATAAACACGACTCACATGGCAGAGACTTCAACAAGAGCACCAACGTGGATGGAGAGCTGGATGCTCTCCTCATGTGCAATGCCTCTAAAAATGTCCTCAGTTTGCTCCTGCCAAATGTGTCTCCATTGCCTCTGGGCATCAAGACTGCCATATGAGTCACATACACCTTTTTTATACATAATGCCACCATCCCCACCAAGCAGACCCAGAACTTCTCCACCTATTTGGACAACCAGTCTGCTTGTGTATATTGACCAAAGACAGCAGCCTGTTCAGAAGGTTCAACGCACCCCGCAGTGTACCTCAGACTGAAGTGACAATTGAAATCAGTGCTAATGCAATCTCGAATGTGTCCTCTGTGGATAAGAACACTGGCAAAGAGTATGAAATCAACACCGCCAATGACAAAGGTGGTTTGAGGCACGAGGAGATTGACAGAATGTTACAAGAGGCAACAAAGTACAGAGCCAAAGATGAAATGCAGAGAGGAAACATTGCTGCCATGAAAATTCTGGAATCTTTTGCCTGAAAAACAGGACTGAGGATGTAAAGCTGAAAGAGGACGATTAGTGAGGGTAACAAGAAGGTTACTGACAAGTGGCTGGTTGAAAAGGGTGAGCAGGAGCATTAGCAGAAGGAACTGAAGGGACCATTAAATCATCTCTAAACTAAGGAAAAACACCTCCCATGGGCTGGAGCTTAGGCACAGTCCAACACACAAGGAATTAATAATGAGAAAAAGTGGCTCGAAGACAATGTGGACTGATTAAAATATTGATTGGATGCATTCATGTCTTATAAAAAAGCTAAGTGCCACATAAATGATGTTGTCTGTATCCTGTTTCTCTGGAAACCTTGTGTACTTTGCTACAATCTTTACATTTCTTCCTCTGTAGTGGAAGCATTTGGCATGGAGAAATCCTACCATTTGCTGGTAAAGGCTGAATTAATGGCATGGATGCACTAATTATGGCAGCACAGGAACAAGCCCTGAATACAAGATCAATAGAGACTGAGATCTACCACACCAGGCAAGAGCCCAGATGCAAAGATGCCCCTGAGACAATCCAGCATGTAACAGTGGGATGCAATATGCTAGCAGGCAGAGCACATATGGAATGCCAGAACCACATAGCTAGTATAGTATACAGAAACATCTATGTCGAGTATGAGCTGCGGTTCCAAGGTCAAAGAGAGATACACCCCCAAAGGGTGGTTGAGAATGGCAGAGCTAAGGTCCTATAGGGCTTCCAGACACAAACTTACAAAATGGTAAAGGCTAACCAATCAAACAGACAATCAGCAGATGAGTGGTATATGTAGCAATCCAAATAATAGCAACATCAGGAACAATGAACAGAAAGAGCCAATGAACCCCATGGGAAGCATTTGGGGCTGTGACCCCTGAACTGGGAGAACTACCCCAACACAGATCCCAGAAACAACATCTAAACATCCATATATATGGGAGAGAGAGAGAGAGAGAGAGAGAGAGAGAGAGAGAGAGAGAGAGAGAGAGAGAGAGAGAGAGAGAGAGAGAGAGAGAGAGAGAGAGAGAGAGAGAAGCACTTTGCTTGCAACTGCTGATGAAGAATCAGTTATATAGAGTTGAATTGGGCAGAGTTAATAAGGAGATGTTATAGTACAAATACCAGTAACATTAAACTAGTCAATATTAAGTATGTCGTCAAAAAATTACAGAATTATTTATTTGAAAAGAAAACTAAAGTTTAATCTTCACTTTGCACACTAGGTGGCACTGCAGGTCAACTTGGATGTACTGTGACGTTTGAGATGGAAAAGATCGCAGCGGGAAGGTGCTTCAGCAGATTAGACTTTACTGCTATACAAATAATGGTTTAAGGTTTCCGCACAACCTATATCCACAATCAGGTATTTGTTACATTTGTTTTTGAAATTTACTAATAGCACAAACATCAGTAAAACACTAGCCTACATATTGATATTTTTGATATTATTTTAGTAGCAGCATATGGGTCAAATATTCATGCTGTTTCATATTTATTACACAATTATATCATAATATTTACCAACCAAACTGTCTTTGGATTTGTAAACTCAATATTTAACAAAAATGGAGACAATAACCATGACTTTGCCTAGGTATTCTTGTAAATATATTATTTCAAAACTCTTATTATTATAAAAGTAGTTAAATGTAACTTTTCTTGTCAAACAAAATGTTAAAAGTCATAGCAGTTCATAAATTCGTTAGGCTTGTTATATTCAAATATGATCTTCTTCACAGTTTCGACACAGAAGTGAAAGAGTTAACTTGCCGTTGCCGGAGCTCAATCCATCCCCCTGGGATGTGGTCGCGTCGCCTGACTATGCTGAGGGAGGATACTTGAAGACATGCAACAGATCTTTCTCAACAAACTGACTTCGACACATCCTCCGGCACTTGGATTATGAACATTATGATTTTTTTTCATCACGTTTAGCTGGTCAATGCTCTGTTCCCCCCCACTGTGGTAACCATTGTACTTCTTCAAACTTTGACATATTTCTGGAGATTTCGCGATAATGCAAGCGCAGGTGAGAGCCCTTTATCATTTTTGTGAATTGTGAAGTTGGACCGAGGCTTTAACAGCAAGCCGTGGGACTTAACTGTTAAATGCATGACAAATCTCCAGCTTCCATGCAGCGACGTTTAGACTGCACTTCAAAATACATGACGGAGCCTTAGAGCTAAAGGTGTATGGACCTTTGGATCAACCGACTGAAATGAGACATTTACTCACCTCTGGTTTTGTTCTTATTTTGTCACTATATTTAGAAAACGGCGAAAAAACGCAAGTTTCCTCCCTTACCTAATTTTTTTTGCTACAGTTATATCGAGCATCAGGCGGAGTGGACGGATAACAGGTGGTTTGTCATGTCTCCAAGGCCTTAGCGACCGACGTTGCCCTGATGATACTATGTTGATCATAACGGAAACTCCTTCCAGTAGTTTTGCTTCCTCCTCCAGATGATACCTGCTATAAAACTACACAGGGATTTAAACATCAACTGAGGGAGTTACCACGGGTAGCCTCTCCATCTAAATCTATGATTAGCTCGGTGTGTGTTTCGTCTTATCGTGGGCGCAAGTCAGGCAACAAACCTCCGTCTAAAACATGTCTAAAGGAAGAGATGGCCAGGGGGGAAGATTCGGACAAAATCGTAATCAACGTTGGTGGTACCCGGCACGAAACCTACAAGAGCACCCTTAGGACCATACCGGGCACCCGCCTGGCCTGGCTGGCCGACCCAGAGACCCAGGTCAACCCAGGCGCAGAAACGGGACAGACCACCAACGAATTTTTTTTTGATCGACACCCTGGCATATTCGCATACGTGTTAAACTATTACAGAACTGGCAAGCTTCATTGCCCCGCCGACGTGTGCGGCCCGCTGTTTGAAGAGGAGCTTGCGTTTTGGGGCATCGATGAGACCGACGTGGAGCCCTGTTGCTGGATGACTTACCGCCAGCACCGGGACGCGGAGGAAGCGCTTGACATCTTCGAGCCGCCAGATCCCGAGGATACCGAGGATGACCGAGATCTCCCACGACGTTTTGGTATCGAGGACTGTCCTGACCGGTCTAGAGGCTGCTGTGAAGTTTGGCAACCAAAGATATGGGCTCTCTTCGAGGATCCTTACTCATCCCGTGCTGCCAGGGTAAGCCAGCGTCATTTTAATTGTAAGTCAAATGCAAACGAACATACGAAGTACCTGTTACGCACGTGAAGAGTCGCCATCAACAGGTGCTACGTTCCTGTAGTTTGGTCGAAAGTGCAACGTTATTAGGGACGTCATTTGTATAGCTTTTACAATGTAAACTTATACTTGGTTTTGAGCTTTGTTCGTAATAACCGCAAACGAAGTATCGGGGATTTGGTACCGCGGAAACCAATGGAAACATTTTCGGCACAGACTATTTACATTAGATGCACCTGCATCTCTTTCACAGTGGATGAAAAGCGGACACAGACGCACTCTCGTATGGTGCGCACAGAAGTCCTAATAATTACATTGTATAGAATTGAGCAACCTTAAAACAATTAGCAATTGACATTGCAAGGAAAAATTACAGAGTAATGCTTTCCAGTATGCTTTTATCATTAAATCAAAATGGCATGACTGTTTATCATGCTAATGGCAATACGCATGCGAGACAATATTTGCTTCTAAGTGGATACTGGTTAATGATTTCCTAAAACTAATAGGTTGGTTTATTCAACATTAGGTTATAACCACACCCAGAAATACATTTGCTTAAGATAGTTTCTTGAAATCTACCAAGTGCCACTTTATACTATAAAGTGATTATTTTCATGGAGAGGTTTAATTGAATATGAGATATTTTTACAGGTCGAACACATAAGTGCAGAAAATTAACCCCGGCCTGCCCTATCGATTAGTTCCTAAAAATTGTCCACTGACATCATCACAAAAATTAAAAAGTGAATGATACAATTAGTGAATGGTTCCTGCTGTGTTATCCACAGGGTAAAACCAGTGTTAATATATAGAAATAATATAACAGCCATTAAATTAGTTTCCACAGCACCAGTTGACTTTCAGTATCCATATGCCAGCAAAGGACAGCTGTTAGTGACAGAGAGAGAGAGAGAGAGAGAGAGAGAGAGAGAGAGAGAACAGAGCAAGAAAGCAGAGAAAGATGGAAGCAGTAATGTATGTCATTTCTCTGCACTGACACCTTGGGCTTATCAGATTGAGACAAGCCAGAGCTGTCACACACAGTGGCATCTCCATTGTGCTGTTGTATATCATTGAACATCTTGTGTTTACCAGCAAACTAAGTCACGTGATTAGCTGTAGTACAATTATTGATACATTAATATATGTAATGTACCTCTTGCAACACAGTTATACACTCACTCATTTATAAACAACAGCAGTCAACCCTTTGTCATTGTGTTAATGTATTCATGCTTCCTCTCTTAAATGAATTGTCCAGAAAGGATTATGAATGCAACTATGAGACCCAATCAGATGTCTTTATGAAACTATCTCATGTATTACTGTGACTGGTATTTTGGTCCCTGAACTCTACAACAGCTTTCCAGATATGTTAGCATGCTCTATTCTACACTTTCACCATTAATGAATACAGATTTCATGGCTGAATTTAATTGCAATGAACTGCATCTGGATTGTCCACCAAAGACAGATGCTTGGATGTAAACGCTTGAGTGTGAAAATGGGTTTTGGAAAATGTATCATTATATATAAAAAAATAACAATATATTTACATCTTTCTCTTGTTGACAAAGGATTGTTTGTACATTTTGTCCCTCAATTTAAAGTTACTCTATATTGCTCCTTTTGAAGGTTTTTTTTCCATAAACCAACTCACTTCTATCTCTCCAATTCTTCTACTAAACACACACACACACACACACACACACACACACACACACACACACACACACACACACACACACACACACACACACACACACACACACACACACACACACACACATCCTTACCTCTCTTTGTGTTTTCATTTACTTGGGCACTGTGGGAGTGGGCATGGCAGTGTACAATAGGATTAAGTCCTCTTGAAAAACAAGTCATCAGGACGGTGGTAGACAGAGCAGGTTTAGTCTATACCCGCAGCTCTCAACACATTCAGAAGACCACTGCAGTCTCTCAGTACTGTTGTGGAGCAGACGTGTGGCTTGGTCAATTCTGGGTACTTCACCTCCTGAGGTCTCTGGGCCTCTCCCATTCATTGTGCATTATAAGCCAGAGGGCTCATGTTTCCTGAATGGATGCTTCTCTGGTTGGCTAATGCTGTTAGGAATAGAATTTAGGAGGTTACTCGGTCTGTAAAACTGTAGCAAAAATAGGGGAGCAGGGTGGGTTGCAAAAAACATTAAGCATTTATTTTTTCAGTTGCATGTTAGACCAGGGTGCAAACCTGGCTGATTGTCCCTATAAATTTCATCCATACTCCGCACAGCTGGCCACTCAGACATCACTTGCTTGATCAGAGTTGTGTGTCCACAACTTACAGAGTGTACACATACCTTAAATGTGATTTAGAGATAAGAAAAATGCTTATGGTCAAAAACACACACTCACAACATGAACTGTGATGTCTGTTCTTTTTGTAATGGTCTGTGAGTCAGTAGGCAGCACATGAATCGGATCCACCTTGATAACAGGATCAGCAGCTTGAGAGGAGCGCCGCGCACTCGTCTCTGTGGTGCCGGTGTTGTTTTCATCCTACCTCATGATTACTGGGTTCACGGTGGGGCTCAGCAGTAATTAATCACCGCCTGGCTAATTGGATAAGGCGTGAGGGCCGTGCTATCGCCGGCTACGCTGGGCTCGCTCCTCAGACGCTGCGCTGAAAGCAGCCCGAACCAGGTGTCTGCGCACGACGCACCAGCGCCTTGAACGGCGGAGTGAACGGCCTGTTGCATTTCATCTCGTGTCATCAAAGCTCCTTTTATCTCTTATGTATCCAAATCCAAATTAACATGCGGGCTCGGCGTGCCCGTTCCGTGCTGCTTTTATGAAACTCGCTTGGTTATGTTTGCATCCCCTGCTGTTCTGATTATTGAATGTATTCGTCAGTGGCGGCCCCTGACAAATATCTCAGGGGGGGCAATTGTTGTGATGACATCCAAGGTGACCTCACAAACAATTTTAAACATGGAGAGGCCAGATTTACCTTTAATTAAATAAACTGAATCTTTCCCACTCAATTTCTGTATTCTCAGACAGCATTTTATTTTGGGTGTTGCATTTTAAAAATTTTTTTAAAATTTTTACTAATTACATTAATCACTTGTACTGAAATTTTGCTCGTCTCTCTTTAAAACCAGCAAAGTGATCAATAACCCTCTCATTAAAGTCAGGCATGTTCCTGACTTGTTCCTGTCTTTGACGTGCCCTTAAAGACTGTGGCAGATTTCAAGTGCTCCTCAAACACCTCATCCAGCGACGCCACTAAATCCACCAGGCCACGGAAAATCCCAGGGTTGTTGGAGCCCTCCGTTTCATCTCTGCCTCGCAGTGCCAATTCGAACACTCCACAAAATTTAACACAGTCAATAAGACGGGCCAGTATGTGGCGGTTCTTGCTCACCTCGTCGTTGTGCTTACGCACAGCTATCCTGTAGCCCTCGTCCAACTGCGCAGCAATATTTATCTTCCCGAAAGCTGAAAATTTCAGGCAGCTGTCCATATGTAGCTTCGACGTTTCATGTTTTTTCACCTTCTCTGAGAGATGATGCATGTCACTGACACCTGTAGTCGTCCATGCGATGTCTGTGCCAGTACCGCCATTTGGATGGAACAGAATGCAGGGATAGCAGAACAGGGCGCTCGCTACTTCACAGCCCGCTAGCCATGTTTTCCGTTCATACCAGTTAAGGGAAAAACCCCGGTTATATGTTTTTCCTCCCTTTGTAGACACTTGCTTTATGCTTAAATTTGGCCTCGGTGGCCCTAATTCCTTAGTTGCTAATTTGTCGTCATTGTTACGACGAGAGAATGGCACTTCTTTTAATGACACGATCGAGTTTTTCTGTGTTGAAGGAACGCTGTCCATGTTGAGCAGATTGCGAACTTCCGTAATTTCCCTACGTAACGTCTGACGTAAGCACGTTGGGGCGAGCCCTCCCGGAACCCATAGACATTGCATTGCAGCGCCTACACTTTGAAAAAAAAACTTTTAACATGAGAGTCTACGAGAGCAGTCGGGGCGATTTACAGTTAGACTCAAATCGCCCCAAAAAAGGCGGGACTACAGGGAACGTCATCGCTGATTGGACAATGGCATTCAGAGGCAAGAGACGCTGTCCAGTAGAGTACAGACATAGCTAGTGAAATACCGTGATAGAATGAGAGAAAAAAAAAACCTCCTTTTTATCCTGGTGGGGCGTCGCCCAATCGCCCTAATGAACAAGCCGCCACTGGTATTCGTATGTATGTTTGATTCCCCCGTTTCATCCCCAAGAAACACGCTAGCTCCGTGGCGATTTTTTTTGCAGTTGAACCACTGAACTACACCAAAATGTTTAATGCTGTGTAAGACAGGATTTGCAATGTGAGTGCGTTCTCTGGGCTGGGACACTTTCCTCATCTATAGTGCACAGTCCAAGTGCTTTTTGACACTCAGGAGAATAAGAAGCTAATGTAGATAGACACGTAGTAATGCACAGTTCACCCTAAGTCCATTTCTGGTCATTAACAGCCACTTAGGTTTCAAGAGAAAGCATTAGCGTTCAATTTCCTTGCATTATTCCCACTCTTTACCAGTTATACTGGTTACCAGTTACAGAGTGAGTGTGCTATGAAATCCATGGTCTTGCACCCACCTAACTGCTGCTGTCAAACTAACTCTGACTCTGGTCTGCTAGCTTCCCTAAGGGTCAGGCAGCTCATGGGGGATTGATCTTTTAGCATTTTTAGCTGCTTCTAAAAATCTTCCCTCAATACTTTCTCCCTCTTAATTAACTTCTATCTGAAAGTACTAAATACATTTAACTGAAATACTGTAAAAGGTGTAAAAACCCAAAGGTGTAAAAACCCAACTCTAAAAATAACTTTAAATATCTGTAAAAAGATTCCATTTGGAGTGTTTACAAAGGTCTGAGTGTCAAACATGAAGAAATGCTTGCAGTGTCTGTAGCATATAAATACCACAGGAATGTGTTGAGTCACATTTGTGTAGTTCTGGTGACATTTTTTCTTTGGTTCAAATTGAGAGCAGTCATGACTCAGCATTCAGTGTAGTGAATTTTCCTCCATGCACAATTCACCAGGTGCACGCTTGCCTTTGAACCAGGATGGGTTTTTTCACTTGGAGCATTTCTGTGAGCATAACTGTTCTTTTATTCTGAGCATGCCCACTACAGCAGCATCGTGCAAGACAGCTGGCTGCTATTCCAGGACATATACCAACATGCGGGGTTCACTTTCCAACAAAAACTTCCAACCTTGATCCACCTAGTCAAGGTTTTGTAAAGTATCCAAATTTTACTATACGTAATATTGGTACAACAATTATACAATAGTAGATCCATTCTTCCTTCATATTGCATCAACAGCTGCTGACAGCATCAGCATGAACGGACATCCAGCAGCAGGCCTTGGCTAGAGCCACAGTATGACAGAGACCAACTGCAACCACTGGCATAGATTCACACATAGACAGTGTTTAGAAAAACATAATTTTTTATTGTAAACTTAATGTCTTTGTAAGCCTCTGTGTGAAATATGATACAGTGACATCTTTCAGTTATTGTTATGTATGAGGAACCACACAGGTGCTGACGTTCCAAATGCAGGTTGACCAGGTCCTGAGGAGGACGGCATGGTATGGTTAGTTCTCCTCGGAGTCTTTTATGAGCACGATGATGGTGTCTTCTTTGAGTTCCAGGCTTTTTTTTTTCCGTTGTCGTTACCGAAGTGCTTTCGAAAAGTCTAGGCAGCTTGTCCCTTTTTGTTTAGTGCTGGGATTAATCATTTGCCGTTTAGATAAACCAAACGCTGAGGGCGTCTGCGCCGCCTTCCTGGTGGTAACTGAACCTGAAGATCTACAGCTGCTCTGTAAGCCCCGCCCACTTTCTTTTTGTTTGTTTGTTTTTGCATGCTGGTACTGGACATGATTGATTATTTAGCATATGATGAATTGTGATGACTTTTTTCTTACATACATGATCAGTAGTAAGTGCCTTCTATGGGATGCATTTCTTACTGAAGTGGAGTTGAGGGAGGTGAGGCAATAGGTCAATAATGAACAAAAGAGAATAATTACATCAAATAAATTTTCGGTGTGACCACTGTTTGCCTTAAAATTTGCACATTTAACACTTAATATGTCGGCTTTTGAGTCACTGTTAACTCAGTGAATTTAAGATGAAGACCTACCAATAAATGTATCCTAAGAAATGCTTAGCTCACGAATGTCTAGTTCAGAACATAACATAACACCAGTGAGTTAATAAATTTTCAGGTGCGATGTTCGTGTGACGCGCGGGCAGGGCGAAGGACGAGACACGGGAATCCTTGCTGACTGACGTCACGGTTACTTTTATTGACAAATAAGCGCATATAGCGCACGAAGAACAAAGATACATTCACACAACAACGTGTATCCTTAGACAACGACGAGCACAGGACACTGCGCGAGCGCACATTAAATAGACAAACCACATTAGCCCCATGTGATTACAAGACGATTCACAGGTGATACACATTATCACACGACATAGCCTTCACCACGGAATTCCACAGACGCAGACAAAGCACGTGGACCACGTATACACACGTCCAAAGGGGAGGGGCCGGGGTCCTCAACGTGACAGACGCCCCCTCCAAGGGCACTACCTGTCCCGGGGTGCCAACAGGACCGAGTGCCCCGAACCCACGACGATGGGCGGATCCGACGCGCTCAGTCCTGCGTCGGGGAGGTGACTGCCCTTGGCGAAGCGTCCGTCACGAATCGCCTAGCACACCCTCCCTGGGAAGACCGGGGAAAAAACGTTAGACACATTGAACGGCACGGTCACAAACACACAAACAGGCACGCTTACACACATGGACACAAACAGGAAGAGGGGGTTTGGTACACATACGGGTAGACTTACGAACACAGGCACACACACACACGAAACAGGCGCCAGGCTGCGCGCCAGGAGGAGAGCGATGAGGGGAGAGAGCCCGGGAGCTACTGGTGCGGCAGGTGCTGCGTTGGGCGGTCCTCCTCCTGCCCTTGCTGCGAACCCTCCACCGGGTGCAGCGCGGCTGGCCGACGCGCTGGGTGCAGCGCGGTTGGTAAACGCGCCTGGCGCAGCACGGTTGGTAAACGCGCCTGGCGCAGCACGTCTGACGGTCCCTCTGGAGTCGACCCTGGGCGCTTCCACTTCCATCTCCTCCGCCTCGCTGCCCCGGCTCCAGCTCATGGGCTGCTCCGGGCTGCCACCCCGGGAGCAGTCCATCTTCTCTCCTCCGGAACGGTCGGAGGACGAACTCCACCTCCCCTTCACCTTCCCCGCAGAACACTCAGAGGGGGGCGGACTGCCCTCTTCCTCTGAGTAAGGTTCGCTGTCCGTGCACTCTGAGATGCCCGAGTGCACAGACAGAGGGCGATCCTCCTCCTCGTGATCAGCGGGGTATGCAGAGTGCTCCGACGGAGGGTAATCTCCACCGTCGACCTCCTCCCCCTCTCCTACGGTGGAAGAGGAATCCACGGGTGGAGGGAGGTAGTCCTCTTCCTCTGACTCCTCCTCCTCGTAGTCGACTGTCGTGGCGTCGCTCCCCGACGGAGGGTAGGCCTCCTCCCCCTCCCCACCGTAGTCAACGGTGGAGGCGTCGCATAGCGACGGAGTGTAGCCGTCTTCCTCGTCTTCCTCCTCCTCCTCACCGTAGCCGATGGTGGGAGAGGGACACTCGGGCGGCGGATGGTCTTCCTCACCCTCCTCCTCCTCGGAATCAGCTTCCCCGAACTCGCCCTCTGGGGTTGAGGCGATGGCACCGATCACACAGGAGCCCACCCTCAGAGGCGAGAGGGCGCGGAGAGGAGAAGGGTGCCTCGATCGCCATGCCCTCACCGCCCCCTCGCAGGGCGATTCCGCCAGCTCGGGGTTGTCGCTCTCAACCTCCTGAGCCGTAGCCAGCTGGACCGCGCACACTGGTTCCTGCAACATCTGTTCCAACGTTGGCGTGGTTTCGCGGCGCGGTGGCGAGCAAGAGGCGCGGTGACGCCGCTTGCTGAGGCGCTGGCTCTTTTTGGGCCGAGTGGCATAGCCTGGCATCTTTCTGTGTCTCTCAGACGGCTCGTCGTTCTGTGACACGCGGGCAGGGCGAAGGATGAGACACGGGAATCCTTGCTGACTGACGTCACGGTTACTTTTATTGACAAATAAGCGCATACAGCGCACGAAGAACAAAGATACATTCACACAACAACGTGTATCCTTAGACAACGACGAGCACAGGACACTGCGCGAGCGCACATTAAATAGACAAACCACATTAGCCCCATGTGATTACGAAACGATTCACAGGTGATACACATTATCACACTACATAGCCTTCACCACGGAATTCCACAGACGCAGACAAAGCACGTGGACCACGTATACACACGCCCAAAGGGGAGGGGCCGGGGTCCTCAACGTGACAGTTCGTGCAGAAATCTAGAAGGTTTGTGTGTCACATGACCATAGTCTTCTTTATGTGTTATTATTTTGTTCAAACAACGTAATTGTAAATATGTTGAGTTATGGGGAGAATGAATGGATCTAGTATATTCAACTAGAGAATGGAAAGACTTAGCTGACTTCATTAAGTCATTCCTCATTCTGCCTCTGGGGTGGTTTGCATGGCTGGAAAATGACTATATTTGAAACTTGCTCAGCCTTTCCTCAGTCCCCTGTGGACTCATTTCTTTCCAGCAGGTGTGTCCAACAGGCCCATATCAATGAAACAACTACATGCAGATACATGTAGACACATGCAAATACATGCAGATGCATGCAGATACGTGCATAAATGTATTTTGTAAAGGTAAAACAATGTGTTGTATCAATGCAGTATACAGTGCACAGTGCATACTGAATAATTTCTGTAGGCAACACATCTTGGTTTGAAATTCTGAATAGTTAATAATGAATCAGACTGACATCTTTTTAATTAATGATGTGGAAAGGATTTGTATATATATATATATATATATATATATATATATATATATATAGAGAGAGAGAGAGAGAGAGAGAGAGAGAGAGAGGAGTGGATTTGTAATTGGAACAAAGATTTTTTGTTATAGTGGATTGCTTAGTGCTTATTGGAGTGAATCCTGGATTTACTGTATCCCTTGCACACCCATTCTAATATCAGACAGGAATGAAGTTGATGCTGTAAAATCATCGGAGGATTTCAACCCTGGTTTTGACTGGTATAAATGGTCATGGTTCACTAGGCATTTTATAAGACCTTCCTAAATATTGTGCTATTGAGTTATTCTAACAACTATCAACAGGGTTTTTTCCCTAAATGCTTTGAGTTCTGCAAGTATGACACAATCCAGTAGATACTCAATATTTAATTCTGCTCAGTGCTTTTAAATAAGTAATATTTTGCTTCAAATAGATTCTTCAAGAATGTTTCTGACAGGCTTGTTAATAGAACTGCATCCACAGAATGAGCAACAGGTGCATAACCTGTTGTATAATATTATCCCTGTGAGAGAAGAGTGCGGAAGTAGAGGGCTGGCAATAATGAACAGCTGGCAAGGGAGACAACATGTAGCCTTTAGCAGACACTTACAGCTGCACCCGTATACACACACACACACACACACACACACACACACACACACACACACACACTCTGTCTCTGTAGCCCACTGTCTCCTTTCTGGGCACTTCTCTGTCTGGATGTGTTGCCTAGTCGTGGTATTGATGACTGAGTAAGATTAGAAACAACTCAAGAGTGTTGACCTTGACCTTACTGTGTCTGTGCTGGTGTGTGCATGCTTGTGAGTTCATTTGAAGGAGCTTCTCTATTATACAAGCTGCTAATTCTTCCAGATATTCTGTCACTATACTTCTTTTCCTAGTAAAGCTATCATAGTATGACAGAACATATGATAGTACAAAATGGGATAAGACCCATGTAATTTTTAGACCAATGTCATTTTTATCTGATTCATTTTCAGGATGTTTCATTTATTCTTTAAGAGATATCATTTTGGCCAGAATTATCACAGTTGATATTATCACACCTATTATCACACCTATGGGTGTAACCGTATGAGAGAAATTTGAATCATAGGTTTATTATCCCATTCATCTTTCAAGACTGAATTTTGTTAATCTCCTACAAAAAATTGCAATTACAGTTGAAGAAATCTTGACAATTTGAGTGGATTCTGGAGTCTAAAACGAAATGCTTAACGCTAGTAGAATGTTTTCAGTGAGCTTTGCCCGTCTGTCTATTTAAACAGCTGCTGAGTGAGGATGAATGAAGGTGCAGGTATTGTGTTCCTGACAAGGTCAATAGCAGAAAGACGGACGCCATATTAGGCGTATCTGTTTCAACACAAATCCAGAATCTGCTCGAATCAAGGCTGTCTATAGTTAGCTTCTGCTAGCAGTGAAGGCTGCGAAAAGTCAACTGGGTTAAAGTACCTCTGTCACCAAGGTTTTCATTCAGCCGTGTGGGCCGCATCTACCATAGCACGTGTGTAAACATTAGCAGACATGATCACTCCACCATAGCATGTATGTCTCTTGTCTGTTGTGAAAGTCAAGCACTGCGCGGTCGTCAGGGTCACTTTGCTCTTCCTGCCCCCTCCCATCCTTGGTCTCGATTCGCCCATTCCATCTTCCTCTCTCTCCCCGCAAAATTCACTTAGTCGGTTGGAACTGTGGCTAACAGCATCATACAGAGAGCTAGCAATGGCAGGGCTAACCTGCTTAGAGATTTGTGCTGCGTGAATAATGAGTGTGCTGTTTCCTAAAGTCACCAGTTTTCTTGGTAGTGTTGGCTTGACAACGCCAACAACATTTCATTTGTTTACTCATCTTATTTGTGAATAGCTGTGGTTTTAAGCTTAAATTTGGCGCAGCAGTTATTGCAACAGACATTTTTGGAGTATAGTGTCATAGTTTTTAATGCCACAGTACAGTATATCTATGAAGCTTCATTTGATTCTTTTGTTGATTCTTGCTCACACTTTTGTTACTGTAGGGCCACCAAACACTGAATTATACATAACAATACTAAATACTGTTTTTGTAGGGGGTTTTTGTATTGATGAGTTGTCAAAAATCTTATGCTAGCAAAATAAAATCATTCAAATGTACTCTTATGTCAAATCAAACTTGAACTTTTGCAATAATAAAATAATTAAGTACTGAACATTTTATTGATGGCATAGAGATTTCTTGACAATATAACCCAACCATATCATTACACTCATTGAGAAAAGATTCACTCTGATTTCAGATGGTGTTCTATTTTTATTTCTGTTAGTTATCACTGTTTCTGTTGTGCTGGTATGAAAGCCCACCCACTGTGCCTGACAGAAATGAGGAGACCATAATTGTTTGAGCTAATGGAGAAATAATTTCACGCAGCATGTCTCAATGTGCGTTATTACGTGAGTTATTGCTTTGATTAGTGTAAATGAAGAGACAATTTTGTGAGAGCCGTTTCATTATTGTTGCTAAATGAATAGTTTTATGAGGTAAATTAAAAGCCATGCTTTGAATGGAGATGTATGAATTTCAGTATTAACAATAGTAAAATAGACATTACTATTCTCGCTCCCATGATTATTCTGTCATCGAGATACAGTGTTGAATTCAGATAATATATGGACATATAACTTTTATTATGTAGTATTTACATTACACATACCTTATATAACCTATATAACCTATATAGCCTATGAAAAATATGTATGGTTGGTCAGCTCATGCTCACATGTAAGCATTAGAATTTGACCCATTAAAAATGACTAAGCTTAAAATCATTATCAAAGGCATATGTTATATCTTTATCCCGATGTTATCATATTAGCTAAACATGATGGCTTTGTGTCTTGCAGATCATCGCCTTTGTGTCTCTTTTCTTCATCTTGGTCTCTATCACCAACTTCTGCCTCGAGACGCATGAAGCTTTCAATGAGCTCCAGAACCGCACCACCGTGACATCTGACGGCAACACCACGAAGGTGACGTTCACTCTGGAGGTGGTCACCAAGCCCGTGCTCACATTGGTGGAGGGCGTCTGTGTGGTGTGGTTCACCTTCGAGTTCCTGGTGCGCATCATTTGCTGCCCCAACAAGCTGCTCTTCGTCAAGAACATGCTGAACATCATTGACTTCGTGGCCATCCTGCCCTTCTACCTGGAGATGGGTCTGAGCGGGCTGTCCTCCAAAGCTGCCACCGACGTGCTCGGCTTCTTGCGTGTGGTCCGATTTGTGCGGATCCTGCGCATCTTCAAGCTGACGCGACATTTTGTGGGGTTGAGGGTGCTCGGCCACACTCTGCGTGCCAGTGTTAACGAATTCTGCCTCCTCATCATCTTCCTCGCCCTCGGCGTCCTCATCTTCGCCACCATGATCTACTACGCTGAGCGCATAGGTGCTGACCCGACCGACCCCAGCGGTAGCAACCACACTCATTTCAAAAACATTCCCATCAGCTTCTGGTGGGCTGTAGTTACTATGACAACGCTGGGTTATGGGGACATGTATCCTCAGACCTGGCTGGGCATGATGGTTGGTGCTCTTTGTGCGTTAGCTGGTGTGTTGACCATCGCCATGCCGGTCCCCGTTATTGTCAACAATTTCGGGATGTACTACTCTCTGGCCATGGCCAAGCAGAAGCTCCCCAGAAAGAAGAGGCACCACCCAAACCCAGACTTGGCACTGGACTCTGCCTCCTTTGGAAAGTCTGAGAGCAACTCGCACAGGAACAGCACGCAGAGTGACACATGCCCTCTTGCGGCTGAGGAGAGCATTGTGAGGAATCGGTCAGGTAAAAACACGGTCACCTCGGTTCCTGAAATGGAATGAAACACAATACCAATGGGCAACAGGAAATTCAGCTAAAACACATCTGTAGGAAAACTAATAAAGTGTGAAACTGAATTCACTGTAGTCACTGGCACTGACATCCATGTCCTTTTCTCCTTTGTTCTCCTTTGTTGTCACGTCAGACTCAAAACAGAATGGCGATGCCAATGCAGCCCTGGTGGAGGAGGAGGGCTGTAGCCTCACCCAGCCTCTCTCCCCCAGTGAGAGGTGGTCGCTCCGTCGCTCACGCAACCGGGATAAGGGCAAGAAAGAGGGCACGTGCTTCCTCCTGACCTCAGGGGACTTCTCCTGTACGGCCGATCCCACCATCCGCACAGGTACACCAGACACACCAGAGCCACAGATCAAGCTTCTAAAGTCATTTTCTGCCATTTTTTAGGCTTGAGAGGCTGTAGGCAAAAAAGAGTTTAAAGAGTTTAAAAGCAAAAGGAAAAGGTCAATCTGAACCAAATCCATTTAGGACTTTGCGACACTTAGCCGCATTATACTCTCAAAATGAGATTGATTCATGATTTATAGTGTGGTCAGATGCATAGCAAATGCAGGCTCTTGCTGCTAAGTGTTTCAGTTCAAACCATCAGTCTGCTATGTCAAAAAAAGGTAGAATGTGGGAGACTTTTTTCAGTTGCTTACCTTTCACCAAGGTTTCATCTCTCTGCAGTAGAACAGGTGCCATTTTTTCTCTCTCTTCGATTTTGTCAGCACTTCCACCTGGTCTCTTTGTTATTGCTCCAGACCAGATAACCTTGTTACTGTGTAAATGCAGTAAATGGAGCACTCTTCCTGTCCTGTCCAAAATCCTATTTCAAATCCTGCTTTTGGATTTGAGGGGGGAAAAAGCACAAAAAAACCCCCAAATCATTAAAACTGATCAAGAAAACATGGTGAACAATGGATTTAGCACTGTGCTGAAAAATACAGCATTGGGTCTGCTCATTTTTCATTCAAAAACCTGAACCCCAGCTTTCAGTATTCCACTGGTGCGGGGGTGGAGGGGGTAAACATACAAAACTATGCTGTGTGGAAGGTGCCTTCCAATAAATTTGTGCTCTGCATTTCCAGACTGCAGCAATTTAACGCTGATTAGGTGGCAATATCAGGAAAAAGCTTGAACACAAAACATCCAGTTCAACCAAAATCTGTCTTTAGTGAGAGCCTCAGTTTCCTTTTAGGCCTGAAATGCCTCTCAGCTCTGATAGGTTGTGGCCAGCCTGAATCTGCAAACAACATCAGCTGCTTGAGTAAATATCCTACCCCACCATATCTGAGCAAAATTGGAGGTTCCAGGTTCCGATGCTTGAAGGTTTTCAATCCAGTGCGTGAAGACCTTCGCATTCTTCTCCTTTTCAACAAACCGGAGAATGTAGAACGTAGATTTTCTTGTGCTGGTGTATTGGATGAGTGGTGACTGGAATTCCTTAGGGACTGGATGGGGACCCTAAAGGCTGATAAATGGCAGAAAGTCATTAACACATTTCTGTTTAAAACAAGAAACCAGTAATTGAGAATCACTCACCGAAACCAAGATATCAACTTACATATATCAGCATATATCTATATTAACTGTTCAAGCTTCACAATTTGTGCTTCAATAATTATCGACCATTGAGGGTGGACCATACAGTAGAGGACCTTTCCTTTCGAGTGGTGTGTTTTCTTGAGATTGTCCCCCATTACAGGCTTAATGGTGTCTTATCCCACTATACCAAGGCTGTGTGCTGGCTAATCCCCATTCACAGATATACGCAAAGGTGAACAACCTGCTCAGACACACCGCAACGGTTGAGAAGCCATGCAATTTGGCGATGAGACAGATGCATTCTGGGAGTCATAAGGAGGCTGGTTGGTGGTGAGACTGGCAGCTGTGGCCTTGTCAGAAGATGAGCTGTGATTAGTAACACTGACTCCATGATAGCAGCTCTTGTTGCTGCTCTGTGCTTAGAAAGATGTGCTGATCTGTGCTGGTCTACCAGTCATAAGGACCCAATATGTCCAAGGCATGTTGGAAACTTATATTCACACATTTACACGTTTTGTAACATAATAGATTCTTTCTTATGTCGGAGGAACGTTGAATTGGATTTCAAGGAAATGTTCGTTAATGGAGCTTGTGAGATTTGATGAGCGCAACCTTTTTGGTAGTGAAAAATAGTGAAAGCATAGTGAAAAAGACTATACCACCCTATCCAGATCTTCCACCAGATCCTGCAGAAATTTGCTCCCCTACAAAAAAACAACCCCCCCCACCCCCCTACAAAGAAAAAAAAACCCAGAAGCGATGAAATGATGAAGCTCCAGTATGACACAGCCATGGCAGAGATTTGCTATTCACCCATCGACTGCCCGTCTGATTTGCATGGCAGCTGGTTTTGGGCTGCCTCTGTTCTGATGGGTGTGCAATGGTGTGGCAGAGATGTCAGCCTCCTGTGAAACACAGCAGCGGCAGGCGAGACAAAAGTTCTGGACACGTCGCCGGTCCCAAGTGAGAGCTCCGCTTTAATTGCTGCTAATAGGTTTTTGTGAGCCTCATGCATGAGCCTCATGGCATCCCAGCTGTGTGTATTTCAAGAGCCTGCGTGGTGTCTACAAGGGCCAGAGGTGGTCTGGCTTAAATCAGCCATGCAGCGCAGTACAGGGTTGTGCCTCTGTGTACATTACTATATAAATGCATCGGGGGTTGGTAGGTGGTACAGAACCACTCCATTTGACAAACACAATCTTGCTGTGTTCTCCAGTGCTCCTGTGTAAAATTGTGTGTGTGTGTGTGTGTGTGTGTGCTGATACTGTCTCTCCTCTTTCACCTGTTCCATTTCTTGGTTGCAGAGAGCTGCAAAGATGCCCTTACAGTCGCAGCCAGCTATAGCCAGCCTGAAGTGACGACCCTGACCTGAAGAGGCCCACACGGGGATGATGGGATATGCGGTCAAGAGGGTGACATCATGGCCAGTGTTGGGGGGGGGGGGGGGGGGGGGGGTGTTTGGTGTGCCTGTGTGTGTGTGTGTATGTGTGTGCGTGTGTGTGTGTGCCTCTGTGAGGGGGTGTCACATTCTCATCTAGCAGTCACACACAAAATAAACCCAAATCCCTTTCCCCTAAAGGTAGTATATGTAATGCTTTCAGTGTCATAGTCCCATACACACCTGTCTGTCATCAGGTTTCTCAGCATGTCTTTGCATCACCTAGCTCTGTATATGTAACCTTGGTCAACATGTAACATCGATAAACTTAATGTGTAGGGCACATCAGAACCTGAGTGTACCATATTCATCGTCTTACCTGAAGTGACATCTCAGAATGTCACTAACGCTTTGTTGTGGAAGCCAATATTTTTCTTTGGTCTGCCTGAAGTCTCAACCTGTCACACATTTGCGAGTGGTAGCAATATTGGATGTTGGAGTAGTGTTTTCTAAAAACTAATGCAAACTCGTGAGAATGGAGTATAGTGGATTATAACAGAACCTGTGTTTGATAATTATTTTGTGGAGTCACATGCTCGTATTGGATCAGTCCAGAACTGTGGACCATCACTCTCCTTATGATACAAACTAGGAGGCCCAGCTTTGTTTTGACTAAAGCATAACAGTGTGAGCGGGTCTGGGTCTGATCAACATCACAGCAGAGCCGTGCCACGTCTGGAACTAAAGAAGGTGCTTCTAAGAAGCCTTTTGTTTTTAGGAAAATCCTTTCAGACAACTGCTTTGAAAAACCATTTTCACAAAGGGTTTATTTATTTTTATTTTTTTTCGAAGAACCACGTGAAAGGGTTCATTTTAGAGGTTAAAAGGGGTCTTTGATGCACCTTTGTTATGTGTAGAATGTGTTTGCAGGCCGATTTTCATGGACACAAATCAAATGTGAGTTTATCATAAAACTCAAAAACCAGTGAGTTTATCATAAAAACTTCCTTGCCATTTACACTGACCATTGTTAAGGACACTGGTTAAAAGGGGACCAAGCATCAGTAAAGTGTGTGTTACCTAAGTGGACTACTTAAACCTCCTTAATGGCTATACATGTTATGATCTGTCCCAGTTGTGCCTGTAATGTAACAGAGAAAAAAAAAATACACAACTGTCCATTGTTCTCTGTGATTGAAACGTCCTTCACATTTGGACACATGGACAGATGGATGTAGAATATTGTCTCTCATGCAAGTGGGAGTTAGTTTTTCTGTTTCAGGTTTTTTAATTTCAGTATATAGTCTACCATAGTTGCCTTATGTTTAAGAAACACACAGAACGTTGACTTATCATACAACCCCACATTTAAATTAGAAAGTGTAATTTGTATATAAAGACATATGTAGCACATTATTGTAGGTCATTGCACATTATGTTAGGCCATATTATAGAGATAGCATAATCTTGCCACAAGTTTATCTGCTATTACAGTACTATGAAATCAACAGAGATTATTTTTTCTATTGTATTTACTTTTTTTGCTGCCTCTCCCAAACATCTGTGTGTGTATCAGGGAAGACAATACATAAATGAAAGTTTCCTCATATAGGATTGTATGGTACAGTACAGTAACTGTTAATGAAAGTGTATGATGTTTGTCTATGGTGATGCTGTTAATATATTATATCATATAGGCATGTGTTTCTATGCACCTCTGCAGAAAGACAAATTAAATAAAATATTCCCAGTACTGAAAGATGGAGTGTTGTTCTTAATCCAGATTCTTCACTGGACCTCCTCATGAATCTCTCATGTAGCTCCTCCTCCCGCGTGTCGCTGCACCATGGTGACAGTGTGTATTTTGGTGTGTTGCCGTGGTTTGGACGTGTAAAATGAGAGCAATGCCAAATCCTCCCTCTGTCTGCCTGCCTGTCGACCTCGGCTAAACGTGGTGGAATACACACGTCACCATGGTGATCAGCACCGATAAGCCCTTCTAATTATTGTCGAGTTCTCGCACTCCCTCCTTCTTTCTCCGTCTCCCTCCCTTCTTTTGGCTTTCTTTCTCTCTTCTCTCTCTCTCTCTCCTCCCATCCCTCATTGCTTTGCCTGAGTCTTATTTATCATTCTGTCATATTTAGAGACTGATGCTAGTGAGATGCATTCCATGAATATTTAGGAACACTGTCACATTTAACAGCAATTCAAATTAAGCAAACCGAAGCTATAGCATTCAGTATACTCTAGTTATTAAATTGCTTTATTCTGTTCTTCAAAGTAATATTTGCAAATAATGCACTAACAGAAGAGAGAACAGAAGATCCACACTATCGGTGTACAGAGTAAGTGCGCTTTCACCATGCCACCATCATTGTTCCAAAGCATATTACACTAATTCACAGTGCAGCTACATTGTTTCAGAGTTTGTGTAAACTGTTACTGATGACATTTGCTAGTCATCAGGTATGTTGTTCCAATTACCTAAAGTCTGCATCATTTGGGATATTTTCCCTCAGTACACACTCTGCTAATAACATGGCATTTGTAATTTTCCCATGATTCACCAGATATGTGACAGCATAACTGATCCATTTTAGTCCACCCTACCCCAAAAAGTTTACATAGAAAAGGGCTTTCTGCTTTAGAGCAATGTCGTAATATTTGTAAGGAACATCGGCTGTCATCCCCTCACCCGTTCATCAGCTGTCATCCCCTCACCCGTTCATCAGCTGTCATCCTCTCACCAGTTCATCAGCTGTCATCCTCTCACCCGTTCATCAGCTGTCATCCTCTCACCCGTTCATCAGCTGTCATTCCCTCACCCTTTCATCAGCTGTCATTCCCTCACCAGTTCATCAGCTGTCATCCTCTCACCCGTTCATCAGCTGTCATTCCCTCACCAGTTCATCAGCTGTCATCCCCTCACCAGTTCATCAGCTGTCATCCTCTCACCCGTTCATCAGCTGTCATCCCCTCACCCGTTCATCAGCTGTCATCCTCTCACCCATTCATCAGCTGTCATTCCCTCACCAGTTCATCAGCTGTCATCCTCTCACCAGTTCATCAGCTGTCATCCTCTCACCCGTTCATCAGCTGTCATCCTCTCACCCGTTCATCAGCTGTCATTCCCTCACCCTTTCATCAGCTGTCATTCCCTCACCCGTTCATCAGCTGTCATCCTCTCACCAGTTCATCAGCTGTCATCCCCTCACCCGTTCATCAGCTGTCATCCCCTCACCCGTTCATCAGCTGTCATTCCCTCACCAGTTCATCAGCTGTCATCCTCTCACCCGTTCATCAGCTGTCATCCCCTCACCAGTTCATCAGCTGTCATCCCCTCACCAGTTCATCAGCTGTCATTCCCTCACCAGTTCATCAGCTGTCATCCTCTCACCCGTTCATCAGCTGTCATCCCCTCACCAGTTCATCAGCTGTCATCCCCTCACCAGTTCATCAGCTGTCATCCTCTCACCAGTTCATCAGCTGTCATCCCCTCACCCGTTCATCAGCTGTCATCCTCTCACCCGTTCATCAGCTGTCATTCCCTCACCCTTTCATCAGCTGTCATTCCCTCACCCGTTCATCAGCTGTCAGCCTCTCACCAGTTCATCAGCTGTCATCCCCTCACCCGTTCATCAGCTGTCATCCCCTCACCCGTTCATCAGCTGTCATTCCCTCACCAGTTCATCAGCTGTCATCCTCTCACCCGTTCATCAGCTGTCATCCCCTCACCCGTTCATCAGCTGTCATTCCCTCACCAGTTCATCAGCTGTCATCCTCTCACCCGTTCATCAGCTGTCATTCCCTCACCAGTTCATCAGCTGTCATCCCCTCACCCGTTCATCAGCTGTCATCCCCTCACCCGTTCATCAGCTGTCATCCTCTCACCCGTTCATCAGCTGTCATTCCCTCACCAGTTCATCAGCTGTCATCCTCTCACCAGTTCATCAGCTGTCATCCTCTCACCAGTTCATCAGCTGTCATCCCCTCACCCGTTCATCAGCTGTCATCCCCTCACCCGTTCATCAGCTGTCATCCTCTCACCAGTTCATCAGCTGTCATCCCCTCACCCGTTCATCAGCTGTCATTCCCTCACCCGTTCATCAGCTGTCATCCTCTCACCAGTTCATCAGCTGTCATCCCCTCACCCGTTCATCAGCTGTCATCCTCTCACCCGTTCATCAGCTGTCATCCCCTCACCCGTTCATCAGCTGTCATCCTCTCACCCGTTCATCAGCTGTCATTCCCTCACCAGTTCATCAGCTGTCATCCTCTCACCAGTTCATCAGCTGTCATCCTCTCACCAGTTCATCAGCTGTCATCCTCTCACCCGTTCATCAGCTGTCATCCTCTCACCAGTTCATCAGCTGTCATCCCCTCACCCATTCATCAGCTGTCATTCCCTCACCCGTTCATCAGCTGTCATTCCCTCACCAGTTCATCAGCTGTCATCCTCTCACCCGTTCATCAGCTGTCATCCCCTCACCCGTTCATCAGCTGTCATTCCCTCACCAGTTCATCAGCTGTCATCCTCTCACCAGTTCATCAGCTGTCATCCCCTCACCCATTCATCAGCTGTCATTCCCTCACCCGTTCATCAGCTGTCATCCCCTCACCCGTTCATCAGCTGTCATCCTCTCACCCGTTCATCAGCTGTCATCCCCTCACCCGTTCATCAGCTGTCATCCTCTCACCCGTTCATCAGCTGTCATTCCCTCACCAGTTCATCAGCTGTCATCCCCTCACCCGTTCATCAGCTGTCATCCCCTCACCCGTTCATCAGCTGTCATTCCCTCACCCGATTCATTTTGGTGTGCCCTCGCTGAACCATTGTTTATTTTCTACCCCACAAAACTAGTTGTCATGGCAATGATGAACACGGTTGCCATGGGGAGATGCTCATCTTCTGCTCTGGCCAGGTCGCAAAAGTGGCCAACTGGAATAAAAAAGGAATATTATGTTGTGAAAAGGTGGGTAGATGTTCGTTACCTGAGGAGAGAATGGTGGAACGCTGCTGCAGCCGAGAGGGCGGGGCCACTCAGGCAGAAGACCTGGATCAGCACCTGTTCCTGAGTTCCAAACTACAGATGGGCCTTCTCTACCTCATCCTTCTCTCCTCCGTCTGCTAGGAGGGAATGAAGCAATTATCTTCATTTAAATACACGCCGTTATCTCAACACTTCTTTTGAGGCTGTACCATAAAGATTTATTGGTTATTGGATAGTTATGAGCTTGGCTGAGCTGTTTGTTGGTAAATATTGACATGACGGACAGTGAGTGCTGGTTATTCTCTTACCCTTAGCCTATTTATAATGCTAATCAACTACAAACATGCATACACAAACACCCACCCACCTACACACACACACACACACACGCACACACACACACACACACACCCCACACCCACAACACACACACACACCCCACACCCACACACCCCCCAACACACACACACACACACACACACACACACACTCCCCAACACACACACACACACACACACACACACACACACACACACACTCCATGTGGCGCAAAGGAGTTGTCATGGTAACTGTGCTCTGAGGCGTCTTTTTTCCCCACTCCATTCCTTCTACCACTTTTCCCTCATCCACACACAGTTATAAACGATGACTCTGGCCACCATCCTCAAGAGTCATGTGGAGTCAGCCATCTTCTCCCACCTGCCTCTTCAGTCGACATGTCTCACTTCTTGTTTCAGAAGGAAGATAAGTTCTTTGAACCCCCCTCCCCTATAACTCCATATACTGGCTTATACTTTATACCAGTTTTGTATCATCCTGATTCCTTTTGAAGAAAGACTCCTGTTTTTAGGAGAATAGCACATAAAGACAAATGGCAGACGGTGTCCTGAGTTTGTTTGCTGATTTTGTCTTTTGGGTGTAAATAACTGTGAATAACTGAACCTCATTGATTATATGCAGTGCCAGTAACGAGGATGATGGTGATGAAACATTAGGCAAATGAGAACCTGTTTGTAATTGGTGATGGATGTCAGAAAGGCATAACCCTTGTAGATGTGTTCGGTGCTGCAGGGGGATCCCCTCTGTCGACACTTTAGCAGAGCTAAAATACTGGAGTTACTTTTTTAAAATTCCCTAGAATTGCACTGAATGTGAGAGTGTTCCTGACTGTGGACACCCCATGGCAATGCTGTGTGTGTGTGTGTGTGTGTGTGTGTGTGTGTGTGTGTGTGTGTGTGTGTGTGTGTGTGTGTGTGTGTGTGTGTGTGTGTGTGTGTGTGCGTGCGTGCGTGCGTGCGTGCGTGCGTGCGTGTGTGTGTGTGTGTGCAAAATGAAATAATATGAATTAGAGATGTGCGTAAGGCAACTGTGTCCAGGCTGATCTCACAGCTCTTCACGTCTGCAGCCGAATGTTCAGTTTTAGGTAAATAAACAAATGTGTTCCATATGTTCTTATGTTTATTCCTTGCTGCTTGTGTGTGTGTGCATGATGATACATTATATTCCTCATTACGTTTCCAACGGAAAATGTTTCAGCAAGATATTCAAGTTAAAAAGTAGTATTAGCCACAATTTCATAATATCTGCTACATGTGATTAACATTAATAAGTGATGATCACATGAATTATATTATGTTTTATTATGTTGGGAAAGAAAATCTATTTCTGTGGCAGCTATTGACAACATTGTGTCTTTCTGTGCATGCACCTATGCATTATGAAATGTCACCTACAGATCCAACTGCGTTACGTTTCTACTGGTGCCAGATTTGGCAGAGAAGGCCTGTTCACTGCTGCCATTGACAGCACACGAGCCAATTACCTTGGCTGAAGGCCCAGGTACAACAGAGATACAACAGATGAAAGCCAAACCCGGGACAATATGGAAATGTGCATGCAAGGGCCCTCGTATACCCATAAAAAATTGAGCAAAGCACAAAATAATGACCCCCATTTGGGTGGAGAAATGTGCAGGTGTGGCTGGATGTTAGATGACGCGTGCCTGCCAAAAAGAGGCAGGACTCATGTGGCTTGCAGGCTCTGCTGTGATCCCGTCTGTTTTGCAGGTGAGGGGCTTCTGTCAAATGTTATGCGTGTCAGACACGGCATCAAGGGTTGCGAGCCACATTCTTTTAATAACTCGACAACAGAAATCCAAACCCATGAGGCACGGTGTGCGTTGGCTGTTGTCTGGACAGCACTCTCCATACACACTGTATGCACACATGCATGTCGTCATCATCATCGTGTTGCACCATGGGAAAAGAGATAATGAGTCGTGCGCGTCTTCCTCATTCAGTCTAAGTGTTGAAGGCCTACGGAACTGCCGGTTCTTTTGTTCCTTTGCACTACTGGCTGGTGTCTTTAGCACAGTCAGCTCCATTATAGGAACATCTGGCACAAACCACAAATTCCTTTGTCTCTCTATTCTAAAAAAGGAAGAAAAACCACAGATTTAATTCTGATTTGTGTCGGAATGACCAAATTGAGACAAAAAATATGAAAACACCGGTTCCAGGGAAATGAAAGTCATTTTGGATGTTCAACCTCAGTCCAAGTTCTCCATGTTGCATGCATTCTTTGCTGGAAGCTTGACCTTTAAAGACGATCAGAGAGCCATTAGCTAACCTGACTTTTACTCGGCATGCGAGTGCTTGACATACATCAGCACGACCTAATTGGATGCCATTATGATGCATATGGACAGATGCAGTGCTGAAGGGGTGTTATTACGCAGTCTAGATCTTTACTTTCACCAGTGCAGTTGCAGCATTAATATTTATCATGAGTGCAGAAACCTGGAGTTTGTGGCAGTGGTAAGTGATGTACCGCACAGTACACGCAGGCCCTGTTTGTGTTGTGTGTGTGGGAAGCTGCTATGTCCTTTTCCAGGAAAGACTTCCACTGTTGGAGATGGAAAGGTCCCAGCAATTTTAAAATCAGTGTAGCAGGGCTGCCTTTGTTTAAATCATTTAATCAGTGCTCACTCCAATCTTGCCTTCATCCATGCAAGCCAAGGGAACTTCCATGCACACACACACACACACACACACACACACACACACACACACACACACACACACACACACACACACACACACACACACACACAGTTATTATAAAACAGTTAAATAACTCCAAATAATTCCAAACACACTGAGGGAAAGAATTCCATCATGATTACAGGCTTGTTCTTTGAGATGTTTTTACTGTAAACATCTTTATAGAATACATTGTGATGCCACAAGCATGCTGGTAAGTGAGACATGACAACAAGCTAAAAACATATAATTAAAAGTAAATAACACATAATTATAAGTGTCTGCCTTCATTTTTGAGTCTTTTAGAATATGAGAGAATTAATGCCTGGCGTGAACAAAATGAATCTAGACTCTTAAGTTGGAAAATTATAACCTTGATCAGGGGCTTAATGGGGCTTTAGGTGCAAAATAAACAGGTTTAAAACAGAATGGACACAAATGCCAAAGTGCTGCCCAGTGACTGGTTAAAAATGGCTTCATTCTTCCTTTTTGTTCTAGATCTATTGCCAATGTGAATAGGATGTGAATAGAAGCACATATATAAATAGATGCTTTTGTGCTTTGGAATGAGACCATTCAGGGAATATTCCAATGGCTTCGCAAAAATAATTTTCATGCACTTTTCAGTTATTTATTTTGATGGTTGGTTATTCAAAATGCAATAAATAAAATCAAATAAATAATGGTTTTGAAATGCAACAATTTTTTGTGTTGATATCAGTTTAGGGAGACTGAAATGCTTGGTAATGTAGAGACAAATCACACAAGACGAAAAATTGTACTGACTTTGTATAACTATGAGGGCTAATGTTAAACAATGCCATGTGGTCAGGTGTCAGTTATAAGTGAGCATTTTAACATATTCACAAGACTTTGTCTTTGTCTATTGTTTGTCTATTAGATCGATTGCTGCCTGTTTACCTGTTATCTGTTTCACTGATTCTCTCTGCCTGTAAAATCTTGCTGGTAAACTCATGATCAGGTGGAAAACGATGACTCATAATTCCGCATAACATTCATATTAACATGGGGCAGTACATCGCTATCAGGCACTAAGTCATCAATCAGAACACCAGACAGCAGAACTATTTGTAGAACAATTCATCAGTGCATTAGCACTACATGTTTTAAAGAATACATCTGTTTTATGCCCAAATGGAAGCTCTCAGATAAATGATTTTAAAAGATAATTATGTGGGCATAACCACTAAAAGTCATTTTAAACCACTAATGTCTCCAAAATGTTTTAATTTCCCTTTAAACACTGAAGTTCATTAGGAAAAGAAAAGCCATTGTCTCTGGTTCTGTAATTAAAGTCCATGTTACATTTTTTTGTGAAGTTACTTGGACATGGTCAGGCACCAGAAAACTGGCTGGCAGCATATAAGCTGGGTGAGGCAGTACTTCTTAATGGAGCTTTTTGAGAGGTAAGTGACAGCGGGGTAATTGTTGTGTCCTGCTGGGTCCTGCTGCTTTCAGCTCCTGTAATGTACCATTTGAGTTCAGGAGTGTGACACATAACCAGTGGTCAGAAGGGCATTATGAAGTCCATCGTCCTAATGGTGATTTAGATTAAGATCTCTCACAGTACATCTCAGTATGTAATTGTGTTTACAGTGATTGTTTTTGCCACTTCCTCCCAATGAATCTCTCTATTTAATTGAGATATACAAGTTTATCTTTAATTTCAGTATTAATTGTTGATGAGGCAAAATAAATGAATTTATCTCCACATTAGCATTTTTATATTCTATATGTAGCCTTTATTCATATGTTGTGCACAAGTAAATTAAAAAGGGGCAACTCATACAAATAAGGGCAACCGTTCTATATTAACCAGCTAAGAAAAACTATGATATGAAGACACCGACTGGATCCTCTTTCCTTAACAGAGAAGTACAGAGACAAGTCCTCTTTATCCCTGTATGTTTGTTAATAAATGTACAAAGGTTTGAAATGACAGACATCCCTGAAATTATGTTGACATTACATTTACATAATCGGACTTATGTTCTTATCCAGAGACTTATTTATCAGAACCACAGTGCACGTGCAGCTGGACGTCACACACTCATGGTTGGTGGTGCTAACAGTATGCTTCGCCTGCTCTCACGACTGAACAACAACGTAAAATCAAAAGTTGCCTTCATAAAATGAGGCTTAATGAGCCTACAGGGGTACGCCAGGAGAACATTTTGGCTTTTTTGTTGTTGTTTTTAAAGTTCTGCAATTATTTGAATAAAAGAGAGTGCCGCCATGACTGTGTTTTGCTTCCCTTCAGTCGAGAATCAAAGTGCTTTTGCCTCTGATCTCATTATTTTCTTTTGGATTGTCGCCCACGACAACAGCAACCCTAGAAGCCTTGGTAATGGCGTAGTCCGGTATAGCCGTCCTCCACGGGCTGTGGGTTTATCTGGTGTGCGGAAGCTCGGCCGTCTCTGAGAGTGCCGGGTGTGAACGGACGCTGAGCGCTGGAGGTGTGAGGCAGCCGGCGGAGGGAGGCCTTCAGCGCAAGCCCCGGGTCGCGACCCCTACTCCCAGACCAGCACGCCCTCACATGCCCCGTCCCCTGGGCCGAGGGAAACAATGGCCTCGTGGCCGTCCTGGTCCAGCTATCTTACGGAGGAAATGTTTCCGCCGCCAACAGGAAAAAACAAAACGAGTCTGTTTTCACCTCTCTCACCCCCATCAAAGATACTGACTATTCTTATGAGATTCTTCTTCTCTTCTGTTCTTTTTCTCTCTTGACTCTAACCAATTAAACCATCATAAAACCTATTTTTATAGTAATTATCAATAAATAAATATTCAAATATTTATAATAAACTATGTAATACTTTAATTAGGTTGGAAACTTTAGGTATTGTTTGGTTTAAGTTTGTGAAAAGTGTCATTTGTCTACATTTGCTAATTTGTGGTGAGGTGGTGTGTAGTGTTATAAAAGGAACAGCAGATTGATGGATTTGTCTTGTTTGTGGTGAGGAAGTAAAGAAAAAGGTGACAATGATATTTGCTGTAGTGAAGAATCCTGGGAATGAGACTGTGGTGGGAAAAGAGGAAGCGGCCATGGGCTCTTCAGCAAAGTAAACATCTACAGAGGAACCTGCGAGCCAGTGCATCCCCTGCTTTAATTAGCATGTCAGGATGTCAATCCCAGCTGTAACTCCGTCTGTGTGTGTGTGAGAAAGAGGGTCAGAGAGGATGTCTGTGGTTGTGTGATTGTGTTTGACGGTGTTTTGTGTGTGTGTGTGTGTGTGGGGGGGGGGGGGGGGGATTGCTTATGTGAGTCGAAGACAGAGTATGTGAGTATGTGTGTGTGTCAGTGTGTGTGACAGTGAGAGACAGAGGATGCATGTGTATATATGTGTTTGTGTGTTTTTGTGAGAGTGAGAGCCAGAGGATACAAGTGTGTGTGTTTGTGTGTGTGTGCGCGCGCAAGAGAAGCACGAGGAGACCGGCATGTTTTTACAGGATACAGATGAGAAGGATGCTGTTCAAAGAGAGTGCAGGAGAGCATGTGAGGGTTCAGTACATGACGCACCTACAGTGCCAAACAGAGCCATGTCAAGACCGTCTTTCGTTTCCTGTATTGTTCCTTACAGTCTTCGTGCAATAGAGGGAAAACAGAGCCATATAATTTACATAGATGATCATAGATACGTCGCTTTTTGAACAAAGAATGGTGGGAGTTCTCAAGATAGACCTGTGAAAACAACAACAACAACAACAACAACAATAATAATAAAACACAGAACCCAATCACTCATGGTCTTTTAAAGTAGACCAGGAGTGTAAAGTACAACTCCTCCATGATGCCATAAGTGCTGCTCTTGTAATGTTCGTTCTGCTGACACTCTAGTGTGAAGCTTTGCCTAAAGCTGTTCGGATTTCCTCTGCTCTTTAGTCAGTCCTCATGCTTTTGCCATATGAGAGTGTCGGAGCTAAACGGCTCAAACCACCGCCTGTGTAACGTTGGCACCCGGAGTGGATAATGCTGGCTGCTGCTGGATGAGGACCACTTGCCTCTATCAGACTCATGCTGGGTAATTTGTGTCAGAGCTGAGAGATCGAGCTTGGATAATGTCGGGTTCCACACTGGAGCTGAAATTGCCCCATGTGACAGTTATATGTGGACAAACATGTTCCAGTGAAAACGATATGTCCAAGTTGGAGGTTCAGTCCCAACCGCCAAACCTGTGGCAATTTCATTCGATTACTTAGAAGGCCCTAAATGCCATGTACATGCTGTAGAGAAAGTCAAGCCACACGCTGGGACTACAGAATGAGGGGAATCCATACTCACACCATTCCTTTATTCACTTAGATTTAAACATTTGGCTACAGACACGAAGAGCTAAGCTCTGTGTTAATGCTGACACATGCCTTATGCACATTTTGAATGTATGTCGTTTTAGATTTTAGCCCTAGCTTTAGTGTTTTGTTTTGATATTATAAACAACTCTTTAGAATCAAATGATAAAATTTGAGATTTTTCCATAATTTGGGACTCCATCTTAAATTTTAATTCACACACTGATAAATTTACAAAAACAAGCATTTTTTCATTTAAGAAATATTTCACAAGAGACCTTTTCTCAAACTGCAACACTGAAAGCTGACCCAAGTTTTTGTTTTTCATGACTGGACTGCGTAATTCACTGGATTACCTACAACCACGATTGATGAAGCTCAGCAGGTCCAGACACGTGAGCATGTAGCACCTGTTGTAGCTTCATTACTAGCAAATCATTTTATTTTTCTAGGTATTTATATATATTATTACAAATTTTATTAAACAAATGCTTCAACTGTGTCTTTACTATTTACTATTTTTTACGACTTCATGTTTTTGCTGTACCTAAATTTTATGTATTTTAATTTGTTTTAAATTCACATTCATACACAAACACATGCATACACAAACACAAACACTTGCACACTCATGCACAAACACATGCACACGCATACACAAAAACATGCACACACATACACAAAAACATGCACACACATACACAAACATACAATCTTATTTGCGTCAGCTCCATCAGATCCCTCAGGGAGCTCATGATTGATCCTAAGGAAGTAATTGTTTCTAGTCAGCTGAGATCACTGGCGCCAAGCCAGTCAGTGTTGTCAAAGGCCCCTGGTCTTCCACCTGGCTTCCTGTTGCTAAATGGTTTTTGGCTTCACACACTTCACACACAGAGAGACACTTTAAACACAGGAAGTGCTGCGGACTGACCGGGAGCCACACTGAGTGGGCCACACAGGAAGTGATGCGGATTGACACACCGAGGGGGCCACACAGTAAGTGCTGCGGACTGACACACCGAGGGGGCCACACAGGTAGTGCTGTGGACTGACAGGGAGCTACAGGGGGCCAGAAGCCATTGAGCACTGCTGTTTTTTTCTCTTCTATATTCTGCAACAATGACATTGAGAGTTAAGAAACATTTTAAACAATACTGTACCTAAGTACAATAAAGAAGTATAAAGAAGCATCACTGGCTCTGTTGTGCTTGTCTTAGTAATGAAGTGGTTTGTTCATATTCTTGTACAGTCCTAGAACTGTTTATCATGCATTTTAAGACATTAATGAACATATTAAACTGATGTCACACCTCGCTGAAATCCCGAATGATTGAATAAACTTGCTTTTCATTTATATAGTAAATAGTGACCTCAGTGGAGGTTGTTTCATAGCCTGAACATATAGCCTTGCTTCTGAACTATTATCTCAGTTTTCTTTGTGTCACTTTAATGTATTATACCTTGTCCTCAATCCCACTGTATTGATTTTGAGTCAGCCAGTAGCGACCTGTGAGTAATGACCAAATTGTTTACTTACCACTCGACACATGCTGTCTTGCTGTATAGATAGATAGATAGATAGATAGATAGATAGATAGATAGATAGATAGATAGATAGATAGATAGATAGATAAAGATAACATTAAATGGTAACTAAGCCAAATAAATAAATAAATAAAAAGAAACAACTCCAACAAGAAAAACCTGTTGTCTCCCATACAAATTGCAGTTTCTTCAGATCAGTGATTTCGGTCTGTCAAGATAGCACATAAATTGCTAGTTTTATGTAATCAGTCGCAGTGGCTTCTCCCATTTGTCTGTTGACAGAAACCCCTTCCTACCCCTTCACGACCACCCAGGTAATTCATCCCAATAAACCTCTGCAGCAGCTGTAAATAAACTAGCTGAACCTCAAGTGCTTTTCAGTCATAGCAAATATACAGTATTTCTTAATGCAAATAATTAAGAGGATTTAAAAAAAAGATTTTTTTTGAAAATAGCACCTTTCATCAAGTGATTTCAATATAATGCATAGGACATGTGCTGTGCTCACCAATATGACTACAAGCCTGATCAGACATATTTTGCGTGTGCTATAATGAACTAGTCTATCTGGAGTGCTTTAGCAAGGGCATATGAATCTCCATTTGATTTCATGTTTTTATGATATATTTGTATGTTTCGCATGTATTCACTTTAATCCTTTAACGCCATTTAAATTTACATATTGTCATGGATTCCATTCCAGTAATACCACGCCCACCTCCTCCCTACCATTAAATCAAGTTCACCTGAACCCCAATGAGGCATGGCTTCCTATCCTACTCATGGCTTCATATCTAATCTCCTCCCATACATATCCTCTTTGTGAAATGTAAACAGAGTTATGTCATGTACCATGGCATTTCAGTGTTTGTTTGCTTTCTGAGGTCTGCCTGTCTTTTAGAACTGGCCATTTGCCTAACCATCCAACACCTCATGGACTCTGTATCTTGACAACGACCCAGGATCAGTCTGACCCTAAGAACAGACATGCTCACAACAAGCAAAGCAGTGGCATCCTAAGACAAACTCCAGACACACGCTGCCAGAAACAAGACTGTGCTAACACGTAGAATAAGATACAATGCAATACATGACAATTTGAATGCTATTACAAGACAAGACAGTACAACTGCAAATATAAAATGTGCCCATAAGTACATAATTAGATTACATTCAAATAAGCTTCGAAGTGATGACTCTTCAGCTGATGTTTGAAGATAACAAGGCACTAGGAGTTAGTTCTTTCCTCTTTTAGCACCAGGACTGAGAAGAGTATCCACTCAGAAAGAAGGATGACTCGGAAAGGATGACGGGCCGTATTTGACATTCAAAGAGCTCACTGTACAGGCAGGGCTTGGACCTGCGCTAAGAGGGAGCAGGCCCACTTCTACCTTTGTAGGTAGGAGGGAATTTGTATGCACTGGTTTAACCCTGCAGTAAACTACACAGATCTAATTATCAGTGGGTCTTACATTACTCCATCATCTGTAATAAAAATAATGTTTAGAAAATTTATGTTTATTCTTACTTTCCACTTACCCACGATGTGATTCAGTGAATATGACTATATAGCTGAATCTAATGATCACTATGATTTGTGAAGGAAGGAATCAAAATCAGAATCATTATGCTCTTAAACAGCTGAATCAAGCCTCATGCAGCAAAGTCTGCCCATCACCAGCACATTTAGATTTTCCTGTGACAGGCATTCATCAGTACAGTCTGTGTACTAAAGCGTATGTGTAAGCAAACCGTTTGGTCACTTTGCTGGTTTCAAGTCAGTAGAGAAAGCAACAAAATCTAAACACCGAACACAATTTCTTATGTGGATCACATTTAGTTTTGGAGTTTTTTTGTAGTCTTTCTTTTCCTTTTGGTATCATTGAGGCCATCTTGTTCAGCGACAGTCACAAGGCACATCTGAAGCTGAAGACAGTGAAACACATGTAATACAGAGAATCAACTCTTTATTTGATTGTGATGGTCTTTATACAGTAGTCATATAGCTCATCATCAAGTGTATCAGAAATACTGTACAATATCAATGACACTGACATCAGAAGAGTCTTCGGCACAGCTAAGTGGCAAGTGTGGCTAGTTTATATATGTGCTTGCACCCTAATGAACAGGGCTTGGTGTGGGGTCATATCAAGTTGAATGGCCTAAATTATACTGCATCATGGCAGTTTCCTACTCTGTGAAATGAGCTATGATATCAAGAGTGTCCCAGGTCCCACAGGCAGTGCTGGTCCCCACAGGCTCCACCACTCTGATATCACCTCACACTTAATTTCTCTTTCTGTCCGTCTACCCATATGTAGCTGAAGTACCTGGAGAAATATTGCTTTTTGCACCTAAGACTATTACAGCACACAACGTGAAAACTTTACATCATTTAAAGCATAAACAATTCATAAAAAGGCATGGATGTGCTTCACACTTAAGTTCATATTATTATTTTTTACTATTAAAATAATATTGCATTTACATTCACCATAAATATTCCTAACAATAAAAACCGCACTTCCACTGTGCATTACTACATTCTGATACTATATTCTGATAGTTTTCCTTTGTTTTTTTTTATATTAGCACATAATGTGCTCCTTTAGCTAGAAGGTTGCAATGGTTTGAATGTTGTCAGTCTAAACTAAAAAGTGCATGAAGTTTGGTCGACATTTTCACAAAATCTGTCAGCAGGAAACAATAATATTGCAGATACCACATACATAATGAAGAACAAAAGGTTCAGCAGGCAATAAATGATATGTTGACATCTACATCAACTATTAAACCAACATTTACAAAGAAATTTTTTTTGAATGAGCTAACATTCTTTGAAATATGACAAAGTCAGGAGGACATTTAGCACAGACAGGTCACGGTCCTGAGGCCCTTTAACAGGTAAGAACCACTGAAAACATCAGAATTCACGTCAAACTGAAAAAGAAAAAAGAAACACCACCCTGCAATTTCCAACAGACATATTTGACATATTAGACACAATCATCACACACAACACACACGCTGTACACAGACATGTACAAAATAGATATTCTATGTTTATAATGTACATCATACATACTCAATGATACAATAGTACACCCGTTTGTATACAGTCATATAGTATATACTGCTCAAAGTAATTTAACAAAATTTACACCAATATTTACAGTTGTTATATTTAGTCACAATTTACATACATGTACATTATAATAATTTGCTCACAAATACCATGGCCTTCAACACCACTAGAACATGATTTTAAAATGCACATAGTGCAGTTCATGAATAAAGCGATCTAGAATTGGATTCATTTATTCTGCTTGAGCTATAATGAATGTCTAGAGCCCCAGAGTTCCAACTGCCTTAACTGTTTTAAGCAAATCCATTTGAGCCTTGTTAGGCCAACTCAGTTATTTCATCTAACACTCACTGTGTGCTGTATTCTGTGTGCTGAGTCCTAACTCCCGACAAATTGAATATATAACTATTTGGTCAATTTGGATTGTCTTAATGAGTCATAACCCTAAATGAAGAGCTTAACCTCCCCTGACACACACACACACACACACACACACACACACACACAGAATAAGTCTCTCATCAATAAACATAAATAATGAAAATAATAAAAACAAACTTATATACACTTATAGATTGATTCACTCTTCTCAGTATCATTATGATTATTCTAATGGTTTAAGATTCTTTGCAGTGTTCTAACTAACAGTGTTCTAAAGACATAAATTCTTTCAACACTCTAAATGTACAGAAAGATGTAATGAGAGATCAGCAAAATTATGTTCTTAAAAGGTATTGTAACATTTATATCCAGTGATCCAAAATATTATATTATATAAAACACAAATATTATAGGGTAGATAGGGTTGTTTCATTAATTTGTGCTTAGAATTATGTGCAGGTCACATGTCATTATGTATCTCATTTCACTGCTCGTTTTTTGATGAGTGTGTGTGTGTGTGTGTGTGTGTGTGTGTGTGTGTGTGTGTGTGTGTGTGTGTGTGTGTGTGTGTGTGTGTGTTTGGATCTCTCGGCAGTAGTTCAGTCTTTGTTCGTCTTTGTTTGTGCAGCTCTCGTTTGTCACAGAGCTGTAAATATTTGTAATGTCTAAACTGCAGGTAGGGGAGGAGGGCCTATGGTGCCCACAACGGAAATTTGAATAGGAGGCCTTCACCTCTCTGTCACGTGTTCTCTGTCTGGTCCTCATCATTAATCAGCCAAGCAACTGAGCGCTTTTCAAACAGTGTCTCTCTGTCGTGGTTGTGCTTGTGGCAAATCTGGTGCCTGGACTACAGAAGGCTTCAAGTGAACTGAACCGAAAGATGTCATGTCTACATGTGCAACAGAACGCATACATAGAGACTAAATATCAGCACAGTGTTACAAAAATGATTATAGGCACTGCTTTGCAGCTGTGGCAAGGGAGGTGTGAATATGGGTCAGGGGGCTGATCCACTGACATTTTTAGAGACGGTGCGGAGAAGATAAAGGAGACACGCCTTCAAACTGCCGTTCGCTGGCAGACAGCGACATCCTGTGGTTGCAATGTGGTATTTCAAACAAGCTTGCTAGTCTAAGTGAACGAATAGCTGTGGTCTTTTTAGACTGATACAATTCAACCTAAACTTAACCTTAATATATACCAACTCCATATTACACAATAAAACTAAATAAAAAGACCCGTTGCGCTGTGGAGGATATCCTGTGTTTGGTACATCGTGGAACCCCCCCCCCCCTACTTGTTTTGACACCGTTGACACAGCGCCCTCGTTGCCAGGGGGTTCCACAGAACGATTACAGACCCAGCGCATCCACGCTGAGAAGCGCGTCCCCGACCCCACCGCCTCCCTCGCTGTGCATTCGGCAGCGCGCAGCCGCGCTGTCTGGGACACAGGTTCCCCTGGGTAACCGCTGCCTCGCGCCGCGCAGCGCGAGTCTATTTTTACACCGCGAGTCATCATCGTGACAGTCGCGGGAGCAGAGAGAGCCGAAGAGCCGCAGAGCGATCAAACGCTTCCCTGCGAAGCGAGAAGTGCACATGTTCTTGGGTAAGAGCGCTCAAAATCCAGAGCAAAGCTTTCCGTCATAGCCGATACCTGCTTATTCCCTGCCTATGCCTACTCTATGTGTGCACACAAGTCAGAGAACATAAACTTCCAAAATATTGCATACCTGGCTGGTTCTTAAAGCTGTAGTAGGTAAACCGTTAACCTTTTCGTAAGTAGTCAGTAATCTGACGACAGTATGAGTGAAAAAAAACTGAAAAACAAAATAAAACTCTTCTGCATCCACCTAGTTTCCTGATGCCATTTGTAATAATGCATCGCGTCTGAATCAAAGCGGCTGATCAGAGCCGAGTGTGCGTCATGCGCGTGCGAGCGCGTGAGCTTTGCAAAACCAATAATTGATAGATAAACAATCACAAATAATAATCAACGACCTTTTCCTCTTTTGTCAGCAACAGCTTACAGGACAAAAACAGGTAAACGTAATATGACGATGAAGACAACAAAGAGAAGATTAGGCCTAACTCTAGATAAAATAAGAATATAAATCGGAAGGAATTTCAAAGGATTAAAATAGATATGGCTGGCTAGTCTATCTAACCTTAACCCTAGATCTGAAATAATTCAATTAAATTTAATTTTCAAAACAAACAAACCCCCAGAAAGCTAAATATGGCTAGCTAATGTTTTAAAATTACACTCCGTAGTGCATTTCTGATGTTGCAGTAGGTGTAAGCTTGTTTACGTTGCTGTGGCTGCTGGTTATCATTGTTTTATATTAATGTTGTTGTAAATATATTTGTGAAGTGCCCAGACAGTCGTATCGGTTTAGTTCGTCCTGACAGTTATTTGAGATCCTGCTCTCACAGCTGGCTAAATGTTCTCCTAAGTGGTTTACAGCTTGCTATTCACGACAGTTTCTGTTATCAAACATCTAGATAATTAAGTGAAGCATTGAAGTGTGTCTTAAAAGACCTTTTTTTGACAGAATGGATCTCTTTCAAAATAGAAACTATATTTACAGTGAACATGCCATGCTGCCACGTTTGACGTAATGTGGAATTTTGATACAAGGCAGCTAATTTCTTTACTAACCCTGCCACGTGGACGACTATCACATTTCAGACATTGGCATCTTACCCAGGCCTGATGGACTTGACGTGTCATAAGCTATGTGTACATTATAGCATATCCTCATACATATGTTAAAAAAACAAATAAAACTATATATATATATATATATATATATATATATATATATATATATATATATATATATATATATATATATATATATATATAATAAAATATGTGTGTGTGCTCAGTGAAGACTAAGAAGACTAAGGCTGTGTTCGAAATAGACTACTACATACTGCATACTGGACTCAGTATATACTGGATACTGCATACTGGTCCTCGTAGTAGTATGCAGTACAGTTTCCAGTATGCGACAAAAGCAAAGCATACTACGGGGTCACGTGATCGTAGCGTTGCATGATGGGATGCAGTACACCACGAAGATAGCTCTGTTCGTGTACTGGAATATTTTGCGGAAGTAGTAGGTCATCCGGGTATGTTTCGCGTACTGGAAATTTTCATTTTAGTCACATACTGCATACGGCATACTGATTTGGGGCTCGATCAGTACGCCAGTAGTATGTAGTAGGCTATTTCGAACACAACCTAAGACTGTGCTCAGTGAAGACTAAGTTTTGGAAACCTATTGTTACTCTTAAAAACAAATGTGCTTTATTGTACATATCAGGCATTCTATTACTAAAATGAAAGCTGTCTATATCTAAATATGTGAGGTTTACTTTTAATTTTTTTAACGATATATGTTGTGATGGCGTTTCACTGAAACCATAAAAAACTAAGCATTTAGCATTTATACTGCGTGATACTGAATTGATGTTTGCATTGTGTTTTTTTGTACTTATACTGCCCCCCAGTGAAGACACTTGGTCAATGATTTTAAGATAGACTGTGCTGAGCCTTTCTACTCTATAGGCACAAACACTTGCAAAAGACAAATTACAAGTTACAATAAACACTATTGATTACATCAGCATTATCTGTACAGCATATTCCTCACTGTATTGGTATCTGGTCAAGTACCTCGTTAATGTGCTAGTTTAAATCACACTTAGGAGGCATACCATAGATTAGATTTTCTTTTTTGTGCTTCCTTTTGCCTGACAAATAACTGTTCTGTAAATGGATTTACTGAAACAAAGACACTAGAAAGATCTAGAAGGTTTCTCGAGGGCCTCAAACACAAACCACCACTACGTCATCTTGGGTTACTGCAATGTTGTGCACACCTTAACCCAGGCAGCTATACAGAGAAAAACACACTGAAATGCCTTATAACTCTGTGCTTTATCCCTCATTGTGCTACAGGGCTCAGTGATGTAAACATATTTATAACAATGTATTCTGTTCATCTATAGGCAAATGAATAAATAATATTGATCCGGGCAGTCATAGTAAAACACTCACCTTTGTCTTAGGGCCTCTCAGAATTGTACGGGTGGCTCAGTGCTCTCTGTCCATCCTCTAATCAGTAGAAATACTTAGTAGCTTTCATCCAGATGGGAGGGTAGGAAATACACAAGACATTAGTGACAATGTGTCCTATGCTATTTAGAGCTGAACCTGGTGACCTGGTGACTGTAGGGTCCTTGGCAGGTAGTTTTCTGCTTCTCCTTCTGTTTTGTCTGTAGTGTAACCCCCCCACCCCAGCCCACCCCTCCCTTTTGTATGGCTTGGGTTAAAGTGTGACAGATGATGCAGTTCTTATTTCCATTCATGCCTCTTTTTTTCTCGTCCTCTCCCTCCTTCACTGCATCCGGTTCAGCCTCAGTTTCTGCTGGATGGGCTGGGGGAGGGGTTTGGGTGGGTGGGGGGGGGGGGGGGGGCGGAGCCAGTTCATTCATGACTCGGATTTGGGTGGGGCAGGGTTGGTCTGGTAGCTGCTGCCATAGCCGCTGATAGAGGTGGAGTTGGTGATGAGCTCCACGGGCGACGTGCTGCCCGGGCCCAGGTAGGCCCGGTGACTGGGCATGGGGGAAGGGGCCTCACTGGGGTTCTTCCCCAGGATGAAGCGTGTCTCATCCTCCAGATTGGAAGCATCCTTCGTTAAGCTCTTGCGGTAGGAAACGGACAGCTTGTTGGAACCATCGGGGAGCCAGTTGAAATGGCGAGCGAGGAAGACGAGGGGCAGAGGAAGCATGGCCACTACAATGAGGGCGAAGCACATGGTCACTGCCCACGGAGGGTAGCTCTGGAACCTCTCCATGGCCTGGAGCAGGAAAACACAAAGTAAGATGTGCAACATAATATTTGGGCCCAATCCCATTTAATTCTACCCCTACCCCATGTTGTTGAGTGCTATTTTGCTCTTAGAACAGAGTTACAGAGAGTTACAAGGGTTAGTTGTTGAAATCTTCCCTAGGAAATAAGGGAACAACCCTTCAAAAACTCAGTATGTCATCATAGTAACTGTAGTTGATGGCTTTTACATAAACAGACCCGACAAGTTTCTGCTAGTTGTTTTGTGTTGATCTTCCGTTCAAGAGTTACAGGCAAATGTGCATAATGTTTATTAATAGTAAATATAGGCTCCTTAGATTGGTGGGTCTCTTTGGGCCCCACCTCATTTTCATGGTCATTTGCAAGACATTCTGGGAAAATGCTAATAACATTCCCATTTCTGGTTGTACCTCTGAAAAATCTCCATTTGGAGACCATGTACTGTAGGAGATTGGGGTTGGGCTAAGTGGTAGGGCCAAAGGGTGAAATGGGATCGGACCTAAAGTCTTACTCAGAACCAAGGTTGCTTCACAAAGGTAACAGCAACTTCAAATAAATGGAAAAATATCACATAAAATAACTATGACTTAAAAATGGCAGACTGAAATATATTAAATAAAACAATGCAAAATGTAGGAATGTTTTTGCACTTGGTAGTTGTACTAAAAGAAAGTGTGTGTGTGTGTGTGTGTGTGTGTGTGTGTGTGTGTGTGTGTGTGTGTGTGTGTGTGTGTGTGTGTGTGTAAGTATGAAAAAGGCAGAACTTTTATAGATGAGAGATATTAAGAGGCTAAATGTGCTCCACTCACCAGATCCTGGACCCAGGCGTTATATCCGGGTGGACTAATGGTCATCTCCACAACGGTGGCAGTAATGAGCACAATGAGACAGACCGGAGACACGTACTTCCAGAGGTAGAAATACAACATGTATGGTTTGAAACCCAGCATATCCTCAAGATCCTGCATGAACCTGGAAAACATCCCACAAGTACTTATCAGTCAAATAGGCACAAAGGGAACCACTTTTGATTTAGATTAGGCATTTTATTTCCAGCTCTAACTGCTTAGCCTGCAGAAAGAAAAAGAACTTGAGAGGCAGAGGGCAGAATGGTGATCTTGTGCTCAGGGGTTTGTGTGCAAACATACACAAAAATGCTAAAGTATGCTGATTACCTCTTGGTGCCATATATCCAGGCCACAGACACGTTCTCCAAGATGACTACAATGGTGAGAGGGAGACCGGCAGAATAGTCATCAAACATGGTGACAAAGTAGTTCCCTGAGCGCTGGACGAAGAGCAGGCCACAGAAAAAGGCCACGATGCAGCAAACCACTGTGGACATGCGAGGGTTAGAGGTCATTTATAGGGTAATGGAGGTCAAGATAAATGTGTCCACAAAATAAAAGTCTGCTTGCATTTTGATGGTTATCTAAAGAATTGCAGTAACAATGTGATGTAAGACAATGAATATTCATGAAATGTGATGGTATCTTTTTGACCATAGTAATAAAAAAATAAGATATTATTCTTATATAATATTCTTATAATAAGAAGAAAATAATGATACAGTAGCCTACCACACTGAGTAGACTTGAGCTTGACTAAGTCATTACTCAAGACAGAGTAATCTATATGTATAGAGAAGATGAACAATATTAAAAATACTATCAGAGAAACAAAGCTATCAAACATTATATGTCTAAACTGATGATTCATATTAAATATTTTGGCAACAAAACAAGGAACAGGACCTATGGTTTTAGCCCAACAGCCTGATCCTAAACACATCCTTGGCTAGGTCCAGATCTGGAGAGTTATGAGACAGCTGCTATTAACATATACCATATGTCATATATGGATAGCTGAAAACATGAGAGTTTAAAAAATTATGTTCTATTTGTAGCTCACGTGGTACATTCGAGGCCTGAAAATACATTTGTGGTAATATTGTGGATGTATTTTACCCTGGCTGTCCTTCTGGCTGAGTTTTACACAGTACTATTCTTGAAAGCTAATGCTGGAAGTCATTAGCAGACAGCAATAGCCAGTCCTCTGCCGGCCAAAACAAGAACAACACAACACGTCTGCCCGTATGCTCCGTTGCTAGGTCTTTCTTACAACTTTCGTGTGATTTTAATTCGGCGTAAAAACTGGAACATTACGGTTATATCACTAGCCAGGGACAGACCACCAATAACGGGGGCTGTCAATGGAAACACCACACAGAAGGTGCTACGGTTTTTCATTACCATTCATAAAGTTACCATGGTGATAATCATACCAGTGTCCACTTTCCACCAAGCTAAATTCACCTGTGCCCTAGGTGAAAGCCAATCAAAACTTGACATTTAAATGAGACCATACATATTAAAAATACACACCACAAGTCAGATGACTGACTAACCCCAGTCGTGTGCCCAGTGGTACGCTTAAAACATAGATAAAAATGTAATTTTTGCAACTTTCTTGGTGCAACTTTCACTAAGAAAGGAACTGTGTGGTTACACTGAGCAGATGACTTCAGTTATTCTAAATTGTAGCTGAGCAGCAAAACATAGACTCTCCTCAGTCAATCTATTTCTAGTTTCTTCTTTTGTAATGCCTGAATTTACATCTCTTATAGCGTAGGTTCATGGTTATTTAAGATATTGCTCACCTTCCTCTTCCTAAGTAGTGCAGTTGCAGATTTTTCTGTTGCGCTCATTTCCTAAATGGGTTTGTGTATGTGTGCACACATTATTTTAAAACCATTCTATATTATTAACTGCAGTCTGTGTGGCTACATGTATGTTGGCTGAGATTGTAGCCAATGCAGATGAAGTGCTGTGGTCATCAGTCCTTTTCTCGGCCCTCACAGCCTGTGGAGTGCGACTGCAGTGCCTGGTGAATGTGGGTCGTGGTCTTACTGTGGGCTGCAGTGGTGCTGCTAGGAGTGTTTCTTTACTTTTCTAAACATCCTTCCAGTAATTACAAAGACGTAAACATTACTCCAGATGTGACATATATTATGGAAATGATTTGCAAAAATAAAACTTATTTTGATCTAGCTTGTTGATTTGCCAGATATTGTGTATAGTCACTTGACCAGTTAATCTTTCATATGTTATGACCAGGGCTTAATTTGAGCCGGAACTCTTTAATTTTGAAGCGTGCGTTCCGGGAACTATCTGCCTCAATCCGGTAACATTTTATACCGCCAGTGTAACAATTTACGCTCGCCTAAACCAATGCAGTGCCAATCATTTGCTCCCTGTGGATGCAAATTCTCACCTGTGAGGATCTCCTTGCGTATTTTAAAGGTGTCAAGGATGGGCGTGGTGATGCCGGTCATAGTGCCAATCATGCTGCCCAGGCCCAGGTTAATTAGCATGAAGAAGAACATCACCGACCAGAATGGGGATGCAGGGAAGTGTGTCATGGCCTCTGTGAAGGCGATGAAGGCCAGACCAGTGCCCTGGACAGCCTGTGGGAGCAAGTGGGAGACTCAGAAATAGTTTCAGTTCCTTGTTAATGGTAGTTCAAAAGATGTTGTTGCATGTTATAAAACCATTCAGAGTCATTCTAAAGACTAACAGTTCAAGTAAAATGGTACCATACGGGCGCACATTAGCAGCTCACCTTATTAAGTTCATCTTCCAGTAGACACTGTTCCAGGCCTAGCTGAGCAAAACTGTCTTCTTTTACAATTTTTATCACTTCGTACATCTCAGCATAATCCGATGAAGACAGGTGGGAGAAATTTATATGAGGAGGGATCAGATCATGACTCAGCACATCTGAGTTCAAGTAGCCCAAGATCTTCTCTGCATTCCTAAAAACGGAGAGAACACAGTTTGTTCTGATTTCTGATAATAATTTGGCATGCTGAATTTCACTCTACTGTTTCATCACCTATCAATGTTTCCATGCTTTCGGAACAGGCTGCCCCTTGAACAGTGGCACAGAAAAGCCCAACTTAAACTGAATGAGCATCTTATTAGAGTCCTAGAGTGCTTATTAGTGCTAGAGTAGCTGGGGCCAGTATTTCGAAAACTGCCAATCTCGTGGGTTTTCCCCCTGCAATGGCACTGTGTACCAACAGCGGTGAAGAAAAAACATCTACTGAAAGGGGATCCCGGGGACATAAGCAACTCATCGACAGATGGGGTCAGAGGAGGATGCCAAGTATTGTTCTGACATATGGTACACAGTCAAGCAAAGTGCAGCCCTATACAACACTGGATCTCCACCTAATTTGTCTGAACACAACCCATCATTCCTCAGCATGGATGGGCTAGAACAGCAGACGACTGGGTCAAGTGGCATTGCTGTCTAAGGGGAACAAATACAAGACTGCACCAGGTGAAAGAGTGCAAAAATCGGATCACTGAGCATCTGACAAACATTGGTTTGTCAGGTGAATCCAGGTTACTTTTGCAACATGCTGATGGGAGAGTCAGCATTCGGCACAAGCAAAATGCATCAATGAGCCCTTCCTGTCAGGCGACAACAGTTCAGGCTGGTAGAGGTGGAGAAAAGGTGTGGGGAATGTTTTCTTGGCATTCCCTGCAACCGTGTCTATCATTTGGACATTAGTGCTTACCAAAGCATTGTGTCTGACCAAGTTTACCCCTTCAGGGCAGCTGTTTGCCCTGTGGCAAAAGGACATTTTCAGGACAATGCACCATGACACAAGAATTGCATAGCCATGAATAGTCATGGACAGCTGGTTTTCCTTGTTTCTCTGGTCTTCACAGTCCCCAAATCTTACTCCTATAGAGCATCTCTGGAATGAGGTTCAGAGCATGGCAGTACCCCCATCCATCTCATTAACTGCGAGAAGCTATCCTGTCTGCATGAGCCAAGATTCCTATAGACCGATTTCAACACTTTGTGGAATCTAGGCTACAATAAATTGCTGCAGATCCAAAAGGCCAAAGGAGGTCCAATTCTACAGGACGGGTTTTCAGGTGGCCTTTCAGTGTACAGCAGGAATATTAGACATAAGGAACCCATTCATTGACAAATCCTGTGTGGGAACGGTCATCAATAGTAAATATGGCACATAAAATAAATAAAAGCACCACTCACTCCACCACGCATTTCTCGTTCATGATGTTGGCCTTGAATCCCAGCACAGCAAACACCACCAGCGTGGCCAAGATGGAGGTGACGAAGTTGATGAAGGAGACCAGTACGGCATCAAAATGGCAATTGTTGTCCCTCTTGTTGTAGCTGGAGAAAGCGATGACGCCCCCAAAGCCCAGACCCAGGGCGAAGAAGACCTGCGTGGCGGCCTCACGCCATACCTGCGGCTCCAGCATGATCTCCAGCTGCGGGGACACGTTACAGGACACGTTACAGGACACGTTACAGGACACGTTACAGGAGTGAGGGGAATATGACCACACACTGAAAATGTATTTGATGGCAGATTTACATCCACTTGTGCTTTGTCACTTGTGCATATAACAAAACCTTTGAAGCAGTTTGTAACTGAGACGATTTCCCCACTTTCACTGCAGCAATATTTAATTACTTTAAAAATGATTTTCTACTTTCTTAATAACTAAGTTATCACATCACTTTTAAGACTTTTTTTACCTTCTGGACATGAATGAGTAATGAGTAGCTTTATGCATATCCTCTACACTACTCTGAGTTCACCACTGGGGGGAGCCAGCAGTAGTTGTGGATAAGTGGAGGAGAGTAAGCCAGCTTCATTTCTGCAGCATTATGGAGCTTACCTTAGGGGTGAACATGTGAGCGATTCCATCCACAGCACCCTTGAGGAACAGTCCACGTATCAGGAAGCAGAAAAGCACCACGTAGGGAAACAAGGAGCTGAAGTACATCACCTACACAGAGCACGTATCCCACAATGCACAGGGGGGTGGAGAGGAAGGAAGATCAGTTCGTTGACCTGACAAGGTAGTGAAACGTATGTGTGTCACAGAGAATTGCACTCGCACAAAAAAAAAAAAAAGTGGACCAGAAGTTAATCATCAAATTTAAAGGTTGTTATTCTCTCCGGGTAAAGTAGAGAAAACTGGATGCACGGAATTGGTTTTGTGCACTATAACGAACACGTCCATTGCAGAGTCCTCACCTTGCCGGATGACTGAATGCCCTTGATTACTGCCATGCAGACGATGATCCAGGCTCCCAGCAGGGACAGGGTCATCCTCACATTCAACCCCCCACTGTCAGCGATCGTGCTGGTGATGTTCAGGGTCTCGCGGTACCAGAAGTACGTGGTGGCCGAGCTCTTCTCACATTCTGGCTCCACAACTGCTCGGGGTGAAGAGCAACAAGACATGTTACAGAGCGCCAGTGCCTCACTGCAGAACGCAGCATAATGCCACAGGGCTTAGCACAAACATGCAATATCAGTGGTGGTTTTGAAAGATAAAACTCATAGAGATGATGGTAATAGATCTACATGAAACATTCAATGTTCTTACCCAGGAGTTTTCATGGTAGGCATTAACATTGCACGTTTTCATTTGGACAATCTTGGAAAATAACTATAGTTTATTTAGCACACTATGGATTCATATCATCTAGGCCAGTTATTTATATCGGAGAGAAGGGACCAGTGAAGAGTTTGTCAGGTGCGTATGGCTATGCACTCACTAGCTTGACTGCCGTTTCTCCTAATGGGACATTCGCTCCAGGGCAGAGGGTACTGGAAAGACTGGAAGAAGTAGAAGATGCTCCAGCCAATGATCACATTATAGTAGAGACCCACAAAGCCGCACACCTTACCAGAAAAAGAGATGGAGGAGAAATTGTGTGTGGGGTAGGGTGGGGTGGGAGGTGTGTGGGGGCAGAAATTAGAGAAGAATTATTAACGTCTTAAAGAGAAATTCAGCTATATTTCATTATTGGCATAAGAAAACGTTATCAAAGAAAAGTCCATGTTCATATTATTTATATACTCTAACTGTTGACAGTTCATCAATGGCTTATTCGAAAGCAACTTAATTAGCTATATTTGTTTGGTTCAGGACCATTGGCCAGTAAATCTGTATGTTTCTCTGGCAGCGTATCCAGACCCAGTGTGCAAATAGTTTCTGGATACGTCAGAGGTCCACAGCCACTGAATTATTAAAACGCATTTTCTCTCTGGCATGGGCAGCTCTACCTTTCTGAGTATTAATAGCAGTGCTGTTCACCGCAGACCCACTTCCAGTCACTTTAGGTCTGTTTTCTTAAATGTTTTCTGGTCTTAAATACTGAGGTTTCCCTTAAACCCGCTCTGTTTACTGTGTTTATGTTAGTGAACAGAATCAGAGGTCAAAATGGCTGCGGTGCAAGACCATTCACTGACATGTCCAAGACGAGATGTGGAGCCATCAGCTTCACCTGCTTCACCAACAAGTGGTCTTGTTGGAGTTACTTTGGTGAACTGAAATCAGTTTTTATTTCTCTCTCTTGATACAGGGGACTTCTGAAAATGTTCAGCTGATTGGTGAACAGTATATGACTTTAGTATGGAATGATAAATTAGCTCTCAGCCTAAATGACTTATCAAAAATGTATGATTGCTTCCTGTTGCTGACCTCGCCATATCAACTCCTGTTCTGAGTCTAAGATTAGACCTACGCAGATATTCGGTTGCACTGCCTCTGCTGTCCAGCACTGGAGATGAAGATGTTAAAGACACGGGCTGAATAAAACGGGCCAGAGCAGTTAATCAGTTACTGTACACTGGCTGCTTTTTGGGCAGCCAACTAATGTCCAGTCTGGCATCTCCAGCAACATCAGTCAGTCAGGGTTGACATCAAGTCACCCCTAACAGGGCTAAGCCACCCGCTTTGTTCCACCATCTGCTTTGGATGTATTCAACTGTTTTCAGAAATTGCCCAGAAATTGCCCCAAAAATATTTTGGGGTCTTTGCAAAACCTGACAAAACTCAAACGGCTAGGCAAAAAACATGAGCATCAGCCTTTGACCTTCATCTACATCTTCGTCTTTGACCTTTGTCTCTGCCTACTCACCATCAGGCTGGAAACGCCGATGCCACCCAGGCGTGGGCATACGTAGTTCCACACCCCGATGCTCCCCCGACGGATCCTCTGACCCACAGCCAGCTCCAGGAAAAAGAGTGGGATCCCAATGAGGATGAGGAGGATGAAGTATGGGACGAGGTATGCACCTGAAGAAAAGACATTAGTCATAACCTTACAAAAACCGCCTTAATCAGAAGGTGGAACTGTTATCTCATGTATGAACACAGGGCAGTTTTTAAGAAAAGATTAGCTTACATATTAGCTTACTGTCAGCTTACAGTATTCTTGTTTTTAGCAAATTCAGTTTGTTCCTTAGCATCAGAGGCTATTATCATGGTTATGTTTTATATCCATTACTCTTATTCCAGTATAAAGGATGTATAGCTCCTTTATGTTAAAAAGACCTAGACCAAGGTACTAGAAGAGGTACTTATTTTTATCACAGTGTTGGCCTTTGCTATAATGGTATTGTAGAAAGCTATGTTATGTAATTGAGCCTTCGAACAACATTTTTATAGTCTGACAGCTTCCTAAGCCAACCTCCGATGTTCACATGAGGGTTCTGTGGGCGTTGTGATGAATCACACCAATTACATTAGCCAACAAATGTAAATAGTTTGGCTCAAAGTAATGCAGACCCAACATCCCCACATCACGTGTTCTCCAATGAGTAATTAATGGAAAGAAATACTGCAATTGTGGTATGTAGCAATGTAATCACAATATATTGTTGTCTGCCCTGTACAGTCCTACCCCTTACCTAATAACTCTTCTCCTTTTTATATATTTCACATTTTCCTATATTATTCTGTATACTTCTCTGGTATAAAACAATGCACATGCAGATGTCTTGCTTATTAATAACTGGTCAGTGTCTGTTCATTTCTACCTTGCAGAAAAAGCTAAAATCATATAATTGTAAACTCATGCCCCAGCAATCACCAGTGAGCAGATACTAGCTGCAAGAGCGATTCAGCACCCGGCTGTCTGACGTCAGCAGCTCCATGGCGACAGAGATTTCAGCCCGAGCTGACCAACTACACCTTGATCCTCTTTTTCACAAGTCACCGTTTGAAGTCAGAGAGCACTCTCGAAAAATCAGCAGCTCAGAAGCCCGGAGCTTACGTTACACCGGCGTCCAGTTTTCCACGCAGTTATGAACGTAATTCGAGCCGGGGACGGTCAGAGGGTACGGCTCTTTGATGAGCTGCGACGAAAAAGGCCAGCTCACTTCAGGTTTGATTGTGAATCTTTTCACCGGTGGGTGACACATGGATGCTCTGGTGTGGCTTTTTGTCTGGGTTATTTATGCTTGCTGGTAATGGAAGGGAAATTGCAGGCCTCACTTAGAATAGAGGTAACAGGAGGATAGAGAGCATAGAGGCAAGCAGGCATAGAGGCAGAAGGAGACAACACCCCCCGTGGGACATCAAAGGGATGTGGCAATGCCATGGTTACCAGACAAGCTGGGGCTTGAAATGAAACATTCCCCAAGGTGCAATGTTTGACTTACATACACATCAGCATTCACATCTAATATGCCTGACACAAACTAAAACTGTACACAACGGCAGTTAAAGCACTGAGGTCGTAATTTGAAAGATATCTGCACCAAATGAGCAAAAATCCTACATTGTGATGATGCTGTGTACTGCAGTTGTAATGTGCGCTCAATCACTGAAAGGGCACAATTAAAATCTGACCTCCATTATTTGGACTAAAATGTTGTTTGTCTCTTTGTTGGATCATCTAAATGGTAAGATTGATCAAAACACTCACTGAACACTCATCTAAAATGTGTGAGATTGGTCAGAATGGTCATGGCACACAGATAAATATTCCAGTCCTCTGCAATATCAAAACTGCAAAGGGCAAATTGTGATAATGATTAACAAACTATACTGTGCAGTTCTAATCTGAAAGCCAGCTTTTATACCTGAGTGAATCTGCTGGCTAAGATAGAACAATAAACCTGATGCCTTAATTTCAGACAGCTTCATTCAACCATCCCAAAAAATCCAGCCAAGTTTGCTAAGTTGTTGCTAATGACAATTTCGGGCTTCAATTACATTTGTATTTGTAGCAATTTATTCTCCAAGGTATCTGTCAGGCATCTATCATGGCCTCCCCTATGTAACCATGCTACAGTCACAGATAGACGCTTTTAAGTATGGCACGTAATGATGGTTTGTACGGACGGTTGAACGTTAGATTTCAGTTTAGGCCTCAGGACAAGGAACGTAATGGGGAAAATGAGCTTACAAATCATGCCCTCCAGGGCCTTGATCAGTCTGCTTATAAATCACCAGTGACTTCAGGTCCCCTAGATACCCAAAGCTTTAACTCTCCACTCAACAGCTCACAAAGACAAGGACTACAGAACTCTAGCCTTCTGTACGGTGCTCCATAAAGGTCAATTTAGTTGTTCATGTATCAAAAAGTGAAAAGAACTCTGATACCAGAACATTATTTTAATAGCCCTGCTTGACCCCCCCTATATATATATATGATATATATATATATGAGGGGGTGAGGGGGGGTTGTGGCGAACGTAAGATGGACACAAATGAAGTATTATATCTCATCGATTTGGTGCCCCATCTAGTGCAGCGTCCCTATGCGTCGCATACGCTGCATACCCCCTTTTCTGTATATATTATATATATTATATATATATATATATATATATATATATATATATATATATATATATATATATATATATATATATATATATATTAGGGGTGGGACGCGATAAAAAAATTTATCGAATTAATCGGAAGATTTATAATTAATTAATCGAAATTAATCGCATTTTAATCGCATTTCAGTATTTAACATGAGAAATATTAATTTAAGTTTGAATGATGAATGAATCAATGAACATAATCATAAACTTCAACATCTTGTTTATTTTTCCACCAGTCTAATACACAGACTAATAGATGAGTGCAGAAAACAGCAAACAGTTTTCAGAACACTGGAAATTCTGACCAAAAATGTTGTTTAATTTTGGGAGTTTTGCTCAGGATATTGGAAGAATTGAAGTAAATCAGAAGATGTTTTTTAATACCATTTTAGATGGTATATTTTTCTTTAATTTCCCAGGCCTCTGCCACAGGCATCTCCATAGTGCCTAGAAGTGGTCTTCTGCATGCTCAAAGCAAATGACTGGATTTTCATCATCTATAGATTCATCATCTATAATATGAGCTGTCACACCAAGATAATTCTTGTTGCTAACAGAGGTCCAGTGATCCCCAGTCAGAGCCACATTTGTGGCGCTCTTCACAATAACCTCTTTTACTTCCCTTTCCTCATCATACAGCTGCTGGATTTTCTTCGACATTGTCTTTTTGGGGTGAGTTTCCCAAAACGTTCTTAGCGCTAAGTACTGGACGGTAGTTCGTAACTTGCATCAGTTGACGCAATGTGCAGCGCTTCTTGTGAGCATTTATCTTCGACCACAGAGAACAACACAAATAATATGACGCATCATGTATAAACGCGTGCGGAGTCGCACGCTACGGTCACTCGCGAAAGTTGAATCCAGTCTTAATGGTCCAATGAAGGTAATTTAAAAACCAGGACATTTCCTCACTTTAAAAAAACCCGGGACAGGATGTGAAATACGGACATGTCCCGGGAAATACGGACGTTTGGTCACCCTATACATTTAGCAGCTAAGTAATCATTAGGCTACTGACCTGCGCGTTAGCCCCAACATGTTTTACGTTGAGGTGGTAAAGAAGGGTGGAAGTGCTCCTGTGATAAGCGAACTTCCTCCTACATAAAGTGCAGATAACACTATTTGTGTTTGCACTTCCATCTGGAAGTTTCTTATATTTAAATTTCCCATCCACCAGCGTAGCCTCTTGAGTCATCTCCATCATGTTCATCTTATTGTGCGTCCATATAATCTGTATGTCTGGAACTCGTGCACTGAGAAACATTCCACGGTGTAAAAGTGTCTCAAGCGATAAATGCGTTAAAATGCGTAAATTTTTTTAGTGCGTTAATTTTCCTGTAATTAATTAATCAAAATTAACGCGTTAAAGTCCCACCACTAATATATATATGGCGAGCTAATATATATGTGGCGAGCGAAAGTTGTTGAGCGGGGGGGGGGGGGGGGGGGGGGGGGGTAACGTATTGAATCATATATGTGGATCTGAGGTAAATAAACTGGATATTTTTTTTCGCCGTGAGATATCGGAAGTGTGGCGTGAGAGCGTGTGAAAACGGTCAAATGCGTGTGTCTCACGCTCAATGCGTGAGAGTTGGCAACCCTGATACAGTGATAATGCACCTCGAAAATTTTTTTAGGTAGTTATTTTCAAACTATGAATTTGTCTAAAGGAAACCTCCCCAAATCCCTTTTCTCATTAACACCGTCTGGCAGTCATAAAGATGATGTTGTGACTTGCAGGCTGCTGCCACTAGAATCAAGCGTTGGTGTCTTACCTCCTCCGTTCTTCTGGCACAGGTAGGGGAAACGCCACACGTTGCCCAACCCCACTGAGAAGCCCACCTGGGCCAGAATGTACTCCAGCTTGCTGTTCCAGGCCGGTCGGCCATCCTCCAGGTCGGGGGAAATGTCCGGCTGCTTGCCCCTCGGCGCCGGGCCTCCCGCTGCCACGTTCATACTCATCTGGCTGCTCTTGTAGTCCATGGGGGCCTCGAGGGCCAGCAGGTCGGCCACCGACTCTGTGACATGCTCGTTGCTGTGCTCGCGCTGCGTTACTTTGCTGCTCTTGGGCATGGCTGCGTTGGGGTGGCCTTGGCCCAGACGGGCAGCGCTGGGAGAGATGAAAACTGAGACCAGGGGACAGCGGCGGACACGCCTGCCACCACACACGGCCCTGAGAGGCGTCTGAGCTGGGTGGGATCAGAGAAAGAGATTTTGAGATTAGACGATGACAAGGACAAGGTGAAACAGTAAAAGTGGGAAGATGCTCAGCCCGGCTACATGCGATAAGTGATGGATGTAGGTGTCATGGTGCAAACGGCAGGCCTTGGTCAAATTAATATTTCCCATTAGGGCACCCACGCCCTAAACCTGTCTATGAAAGTATTAATGGCAGCTCGGTGCTACTAATTTGCTGAGGAAGTACATGTGTTTCACCCATTTGGTGTTCTCTGCAGCTGGTAGTTTTGGGAGCTGAGCAATTATGCCTCTGAAAGGCGGATTTATTGGAATCATTCAGAAACAAGGTCACTATGGCAACATCCCGCTTGTGTCAAATTCAGTGGAAGCCTTTGGCAAGTCTTTAAATACCAGAGGGCGGCGATCAGTAGCTCCTTACAACAGGAAGTTGGCTTTTCCCAAGTATTCTATTGGCTAAGAAGCAGCTATTCTCCTCACTGACCTACTGAACCAGCTTTTAAAAGATCAAAAGCCAAAAATTCACTGGCATTTCAAATTATGACTGAAACAGACATGTATGCTCTCCCCATGGTCTTTCCTATATTTTCTCAAATAAATACATTTTCTTGTATTTAATGGTTTGGCATGTCTTTGAGACAGTCATCCGAGATCTCATATTCATTTTGAATTAAACTGAATATTTTGGCACAAGGTTTTCTTCTGCTGTCCAGTGTGCTTTGGAAATATCAGATTTAAGCCCTAAAAATATATAAATTCTGATGCTGGTAATCTAACAGCGTAAAACACCAACGGAGATTGCAGCGATCATCTGCAGCAGGCTGTGTTAGCAGCAGAGATGGACTTCTAGGATTGTGTTGATTCCACTAATTAATATTACCTGGCTTGCACTAATTCACTAAGAAAATCCAGCAAGCTTGAGTAAAGTCCTGGGAAGGAGTTTTACTTTCTGAACCTGGAATGTCCACCTCTGGTTAGTGGAGTTACACTTAAAATTCAAGAATTAACATGTTGAAAAGCAGTGTAAACAATGCTTATCAGGTCTCCTCTTCATGAAGTTCATCAAGTATTTCCATTGGGTTCAAACAAAAATAACTTGAGTAATTTTTAGCTAACCTAAAGTGGTCAAAAAGTTTTCCTGCATTGCCTGTTCTACAGATGCCCATCCAAATGTCTTATTTTTAACTTTACATTATAATACAGGGATCGAAAGATAGCAACAGGCAGGTTAGAGAGAAAATCATGTAACTTAGTTTCTCATAGACGGCGATAGATCCATATCTGACTCCAAACATTTCCTCTTCACTCTCTCTGCTCTAGTACTCTTGTACTATCTGTTAAGATCAGTAGTTCTAAATTTTGTCTTCTCTACACAAACTTTCATAGTGCAACAATGGCACGGTGTTACATTAAGGATCATCAGTCCTTTCTGCATAGGGCCAATGTATTCTGTTTTTAAAGTCCGCAGAATTCATTTGGTTATTGTTGCTATATGTTATGTATTTAAATAAATCTTACTTTGATGTTTTATATGTATCAAACTTACAATCTGTTGAATTCTTTACATGCACACAAATGTGCAGAACTTCAGAGGCCTGTATTGTGTTTTGGTGTTGAGATATTATGTATAACCTACTGTTATACGTTATACTGAGCCCCCTCAGGCAAAAATCGTAGAATCTCTCACCAGCTCTCTCACTACCATGAAATCTAGGAAAAATGACTAGTTGCAAATAAGCAGGCTCTTTATCTCACACATGCAGCAGTGTTTGAGCAGTGTAGGTCAGAAGACTGTGAGCAACGTCTGCGTTGCTAGGTGATGCTCACCCAGAGCTCAGCACAGTCTCAGTGTGCACATATCATTACAGTGTGGTTTTAGTCTGCCTCGGGCCCATTATACAGAGGGACCGTGGACCAAACTACCATCTGCACATTACATTAAAGTATTTTTCATACAGATATGAGCACATTTCAGCAACATAATCAATGATCATCATCAAGATGTCATCAAGACATCTTGATATTTTATCCAGTTTTAGCCTGGGTTCATGATGTAACAAAGTCAAGTGCATGTATAAATCAAGGATAATGCCATTGATTGGGGTCTTGTAAGAGTGAGAGTGTCTTTTTCCATATTACACTACAAATAAAAACAGTAATAATTTGTATAAATATGTTCAAAAAGTCTTTTAAATCCTCTTTTGCATGTCATTTGTGATTACCTGTAGCTACTCAACAAAAAGAATCCATTGCTGGTCCATCTCATACATTACTGAAAAGATTAACCTCTTACAAATCATTGTCAGTGTCTTTACATTATGGTGCCTCTTTAGATATTAGACATTATTAGATACGAAAAAAAAGCATCACATCACTAAGGTTTTACAAATTCAAGGGCAAAACTGACTTGGTGTAAATATCTAAATATAAATATTGACTGACTTGGTGTAAATATCTAATATTAAATATCTTATTGAGGCAGTTTTTTGGCCCAAATCCAACAATCAAGTCCTACTGAGACAATGCTAGCTATTATTTATTAAGCTCCATATCAAAGGGTTTTCTACTTGTTAAGGTAAAGAGGAGCATTCTGAATGTTCTTTGCAGCAGTTCTGTTCTGCAGAAGACATTATTTTTAGCATCCACCATATAGATGCACAGTCTAAATGCAGAGTCAGCCACATTCAAAAACCAGCCTGCAATAATGGTAGAGCTGTCGATATAAAACAGAGCATGTTCTGCTCTTAGTTAACGGGGTAGGTCCGAGGAGCTTTGACTACAAAAATACTGAACTAGTCGAGTTCAGCCCAGAGCGCAGGTAGTCGAAGCACTCCTTAGCCTTGCAGAGGTAAGACCCAGTGGTTGGAAGCAGGTTATAGAGAATGTAACTACCCATGTAACCACTGAACCTAAGCCCTGGCAAGTTCATCCCAGAGCATTCCGTGATAGGCAGATGGATTTAAATGAACCCTGGAGGGGTTGCTTCATCGCTGTGTTTTTTGGGGGTTTTTGGCTGTGCACTGGGAGAGAAGAACAGAAGGGTTTCTCTCTGTCCTGACGCTAAATAACGCTCCAACCAATCGGCCATCTGCCCTATCCTCCTGTAAACACGCTGTAGCACTCAGCAAGACAAGGCTGTTCGGTTAAAAAGGCATGGCAGGTTTATGGCACATTATGAGATTTGTGTGCAGTCTTCACCTCTCCAGATAGTGTGAGCTGGGGCAAATCGTATGAACTGAACCCTGACATTAGGTAACTTGAAGGAAAGCAATAATAATTATCAATTTTTTAACTAGTAGGCATGTAAACTGACTAGTTTACTGATCTCTGAAAAAAATACCATAGCATTGCCATAGCTTGTATAACTGCTCTTGACCTAGCAGTGATGTTCTCCAGATCCTGCTGATCTAACACATTATGTTCCCATTGTCACTCGTTATGGAGGATGCTCTAGTTTATCTCAAAGGGTTGCTAGGCAATAGAGCTCGATGAAATCCTTGCTCCTTTGCTACGTGTGAACATCTGCTATACCTTTCGTCTGTGCTCTTGACTGATGTTTCTTCGAAAGACAGAACAACGCACTGGACAAAGAGACTAACCTGCTGTTTCCATTAATTCAATGTCAATCCCATATACCCAAACAGTAGGGCAAGACACCTTATGCACACCAAACCCAGAAACAGATTGCCACTCTATGAAATGAGTACATGGAGACATTACACAAGGCATAATCAATTATTTAATCAGGCTACACATGCTTCATATGTATGAGTTAAATCTTCCAATTTATTCTGACAGCAACTGTGTACCACATGTTGAACATGCTGTAATCAGACTCATTTAAACATATGGGATATGTCCAAGATATAGGTTTGGTCAGGTTCTAGAGCGCAGGTTAAGTAGATTCATGCACCACAAACTAAACATTTGTCTCTGTGATGAGCGTTTACATGTTTACATTCATGAAAAATAATAGATTTCAGCTTGAAGCTTTCCTTATCACTAAATAAACATATTAGTATGCTAGTATTTCTCTTTGCAATGGATTTAGCTCTTTAGTTCTGGGACCCCTCCAAAACTGGGACATTAAGCTCAGCTGACGATGCGCGCGATACTGCAGTGATGTACAAAAGTGTCATATATCCCATTCACAATAATCTCGTCTTTTATCACCCATTGTCAGAAATTAGGTGCGCACGTTTGTTTGGAAACACTGACACGTGGCCCACGCGGAGCTTAAACTCTGTCACATACGTGGAAGACACCGGGCGTCGAGCATCTTCAAGGTCAAATAACTGTGTCACGTTTCCACCCTAGAGCTCGTGCGTCAGATGAACGACACAGTGCGTCCGCCACCATCACTTCACCGATCTATTGAGGTGATTGAGGTTATCATAATTCTACTAATAAGTACTGTCACGTAGTTCCCGATATACACGGTAGAAGATACTTGCTACATGAGCGGAATACAAAATCGAGTTCAAGAACTCATAATCCGTAATGTAGTAAAATCTATTCATCCCGTTGCTATATGAATTAAAATAAATGATGTGAAAAAACAGACCAGGTGAGCTGAATACTGGATATCGAATGCATTATTTTATGTATAACACATATAACCGTATGTACAACTCTTGGACAGGTAACCTGAGAATAAAAAAATAACTTACCTTATTGGACGTCAAAACACGATAATCCTTAGATGGGAGTTTTAGCGTATTGCCAGCAGGTCCACTGTTTGTGCTTTGCTTTAAATGTTTACTTAGAAAAAGACTCGCTGTTCCTTCTCCACGGTGAATATCACAACTGTCAAACACGGCGCAACACAATCTTGACGCCTGACGCAAAGCCCCACCAGAGTCGATACTGCCTTGTTATCGACCCAAAATAGTAACTTGGGCATCACACGGTCCAACCCTGTTGTCAGATGTAGCGCAAGTGTCATCCAACCAACTCCTTGATTTGTCCTCCAGCGGTAAAATATCGTAGAACGTCTACCTCTTTTTTTATTACCATTGGTGGAGAGTGAATTAGTATACTATAGGTACACATGACTCACCAACGCACTCGTACGTCAGCAGCAGCCTGGGCACTGCACGACATTACTGATGAAATACCAGTTGGGGTTACATAGGAAAGCAAGCAAACCTCTACTTTTTGCATCAAAAGCCGATTTTCTATTCAGACACGGCTTTTAAACCCGTTCACATATACACCAACTCACACAAATGCAGTTATATATTTGCGGATTGTTTAAATGAGACAGTGTTTTGTTATTAAAAGCTGTTAATAAACTTAAGAAATTGCAATGCACTGCAAGGATTCAACATACGAACTGGACTTTGGACTGGAGTATTCCAAAGTCTCCAGGCGGACTAATCTTTGCGTGTCTGGAAAGCAATAGGACTGTCGGGAGCAATTTTTCGTCTTGACGGGAGGGAATTTATTGTCCTGGATTTCATTCAGTCAATCTTGGCTGCTCACTCCCAATACTGCAGTCGGTGCTGAGATAGATATCAAGCACTCTGCAGATGCCGAACTCATTAATGCTTCCAAGACGATTATGCTTTTTCTTATATTTATTTTATTGCACTATTAGGATGACATTAATTTTCAATAGATATATTAGGTAATAGGTCAAGTTTTTCTTTGCTTGTCTTACATGTTTTTATCAGTAACGTGTGTGTTGTCCTCACTCACTGACTACTATATTAAATGTATCTTCTAGGACCTTTTGTAGGTGTATAGACCCAGATATTATTTCGGATGTGGACATTTCAAACCACAGCACTGCCACTGCTGTAGTAGCAGCATGGTAGAGACTGGTGTACTGGTTTGCAGTGAGGGAGCACCACAGTGTTGCTGGGAGTTTAGCATGTCAGGCACTATAACTGCCATTCTGGTGTAGGGGTGAGTCATGGGGAAATGAAGTGAAGTGGAGGGATTTCAAATAGTTATAAACAAAAAACACAAGTGAAGAGAACAACAGAGCATTTGACTGTGTGTGTGTGTGTGTGTGTGTGCTTACGCACAAAGGCTGGGCAGGTAGGGTAAGCTTCATAGCCTAAACAACACCTCCTGGGTTGGGAGATCAACACTCAAACACAAATGTTCAACGGTGGCTTCTGTATAGACCATGAATCAAAATACAGGCAGCTGTAGTTAATCCTAGTATGTGTGTTTGTGTGTGCACGTGCACGTGTGTGTGTGTGTCCCAAGGAAAATGAGATTGTTCATGTTTGCAAATGAACACATAGGGTTAATAACACTGTGAAGTGTTATTGGAATCAACAGGACGTCCCTGTACATGTGATCATGTCTCACACAGGGCCGGCGCCAGAACATATACAGTGAGGGGGCGTCAGAAAATTTCGGGGGGCGAACGTAAGTTGTTGAGCGGGGGGGGGGGGGGGGGGGGGGGGGGGGGGGGGGGTGTGTAACGATTATCGAGCGGCCGAGGGGCACCATATAGCGATTGTTGTAAAATAAATGGGTCTTATTTTTTACATTGAGGGGGCGGGACACCTCGCCTGAGGGGGCAACGCCCCCATTCGCCCCCGCGTGGCGCCGGCCCTGCACTCCATGTACACATGACCACCACGTTGCTCTCTATGTGACATGTCATTCTGCGTACAGATCCTCGTCCACCTTGCGGTCTCCTCGCTGTGGTTCTGAAGCACGGAGCCCCAGGTAAAGTGGAGCATCCTGAGCCCGCGGCATGCGTGTGACTCTGGCAGAGTTCGCAAAACAGCTCCCGTCTCATGTGACTTACCTCGCCAGGGCCTGCTGCTGGGATCTGTTGCTATGGCAACAGTGCATCACATGATTCTTACTCATTCTCGCCGATCCCCTACCCGCCACCCCTCCCGTCCCGCTCAGCCACCGTGTCACAAAGCGTACGGTGCCGTGAAAGGGCTGCAGAGACGCGTCCGGCACGACGGCACCGGATATTAACGCAACAGCAGTGACGCAGGCCCACCCTCGCCACCTTGGATCCTTCATCTTTTTGCCAAGTTGCGTCTCGTGCCCGACAACATTTCCATTTAATTTCTAAAGAAACCCCCCCCCACCCCACATACACACACATACACACACACCTCCCCCACTCACCATTCCGATTCGGTGTGATCATATCTCACATCTGTGCTGCGACAAGCGTGTAGCATGTAACAGTGGGTAGTGTTTTATAATCTCCCGCTGTTCCGCCTGCTCTCCCACCCATACAGTGTGGAATAGACGAGGCCGTTTTAATTATTGAACATCCCTGCCTGGCAGTGACCTTGAGCACAGTGTGTCTCCGGTGATGCGTGCCACCTATGATCATGTAATCATAATCTCATGTAAATCTATAATCCCTCTCTTTTCTGAAAGCCAGTATATGAAACCTGATTTGTCATGGTTTGTCTGGGGAGTTTCAATAGCGCAACACTGCATTTGGAAAGCTCTGGCCTGATTTTGAAAAACATATTCTAATGAAGTCTTCTCAAGAAACCTGTTTGTCTCTACCCTCAATTAACAGCAGCCAGAGATGACACATGGTATTGCTGTAATGATAGAGCTATCACACGCTGTGTTTAAGTGCTCATGGTCACAGGCTGTGAGAGCCTGACGAGTCAAACATTTATTACTGAGGTAATGAGGCGTGGAACAAGGACTGGATTTACAGCAACGCTAGACCTGGCTCTTAGGTGTGAAATTATGGCAGATGTTTGGCCTTAAGCACTGTGGGTTATCAAGGATGTCACCCTTTTTCTTAATGACTCCAGTGAGTCTTATATATTACTAGTTTTTTTTTGTCACTATTGTCACTAAATATTGTCACTAGGAGTTCAGCTATGTTATATTTTACTACATTTTTTTAAAAGTAAAAAAATGTCTAAATATCCAATAAAGTGTATGCTGGTACAAATCACGGCTTTGTGTAGAACACGTTTAAATCTGTTTGTGCACGTGCCGAATATCTGTTGGAATCCTGTTTTGTTTTGAGAGTGTGCGGGAAGATCTTTTCGACGTCACAGTCACACACACACACACACACACACACACACACACACACACACTCACACACACACTGTGGGCATTTCTTTACACACATTCATCTTACATTTCCCTGTATGGATCTTAGGACTGAGTGCGACAACGATCCAGTGTATGCATGCGATTTCCTTACATCACCACCGTTCCATTGTAAGTGATTAGTATAGAGCACATTAGCATAGAGGAAGGTTGAGGGTTCACTCTTTGGTGCCCTCACGGTGCACAACCTCAGTGAAGGGCTCACAGAGACATTCAGAGCATCTGGTGTCACTGTGTGGTTGGATAATGAAATACTTAAATGGGTGATTCTATGAATCAGATAACATGACTTAGTCTGTGTGATTTAAGGTGTGATCCAACTAAATAGCGGAACTCTGGCCAGTTATAATTAGTCAAATCTAATAAAAGCAAAATATAATTACATTTTAATCTAGAAGCAGCTGCTAAGTATTATTAATACATATGCTGTGATGGTGGATCATGCTGTTATATACTATGTTACTAATATTTAAAACAGGTTTTTGAAATAAAAAAGAGTTCTGTTATGCAGTTTGTTGTCTAGCATGTCTTGCATATCTCATCCTACAGATGAGATATGCAATAATCACACAGAACCTGCCCAGTGTTATGAAACGAATACTACCAGAAACCTTAGAATACACAACACTGCCAAACTGGCTGTGAGAGTTCTGGCTCCCCCCCCCCCCCCACCCCAACCACCTCTTCCGGAAAAGCACAGAACTTCTGTCGTCATGTCGTCAGCACTGCGTGCTCATGCACGTCAAGTGCTGACGAAACAGGCGAAGGATGGAGAGGTGGAGATAAAGGCGGGGGGGGGGGGGGGGAAATACACCCGAGGGAGGGGCGGATACATCAGAGGGAGGGGAGGATATATTAGTGGGAGGGGCGGAGGATGAACTACAGGCGAGCACGATGCTTCAGCATCAGAAATCTGGACAGGACAACGGAAAATAACAACACAAATCCCTTCGCAATCGCCTTACCAGACGGAGAGATGAGAGCTTTGTTTAGCTGAGCACCATTAAGCCAGCAGACAAATATCACGCACCCTATTTATAGCCTGCAGCCATATCGTACTGCCTAATGGCTGCTTGAATACAGATATGCCAGTCGTGCTATCTGAGCCTTGCTCCTGCCATGACATGACAGCCTCCACAAGGAGCAATCCCAGTGGCTGAGCTGCAGATGCACTGAGACGAGGCCGTCTGTCAGTCTCAGTACTTGTCTCGCACATCCTGTACAACAGACCACGAGCCGCATCATTAACCATCACGACTGGCGGCTCATGACCTTGATCAGGACAAGAGGACAACGTGGTCTTTTCCAAGCTTTAAATCAAAATATATAATGTATGCATGCAATAATAAATCTGACATCAAACTTTTATAGCTGACTTAAACAGAATATAAGAAGTAAATGAATTTTGAAGATCTGGAGTTGTAAATTGCACAGACCTCTGTCCCTCATGTAGTGGTAGTGTACTAACCACTACAAAGACTAATAATCTCTTAGCAGCTACCCTGTGGATAATCAGTGAAATGGCTGTCACCAAACCTCTACCTGTTGATTGAATGCAACGGCAGCTTGCGCTTTTGATTAAATGCAAGCTGGTGTGGGCCTGCAGAACTTTTAGCTTGGTATTATCTGTGTAAATAGCAATGATTTTAATCCAGAATATATATATTGTGACGGGCAGGGAGTGCGAACTAAAAGGGAAGTGATCACGCCAAGTCTCAGGGAAAAAGGATGGTTTAATGAAGAAAGTGCGCAAACCAAAAACCCGTGAGTCGATCAGAATTAAGGATATAATGACCAGCAGTCAACTGGTACAAAGACAAGACATATATAGACAAACAAACGACCCTCAGGTGAAACGGATCACGGGCTCCGCCCACCTGAGGGATGCACACAACGTAACAATACAAACAACAACAACAGCCGCTGTGGATGGAGGTGACCAGTAGGGGGCCACCTCACCGTGACATATATATATATATATATATATATATATATATATATATATATATATATATATATATATATATATATATATATATATAATAATTGAATTAATGTACAATGTATAAATACAATGAAAATGAAATAGAATGAATGAATGATGTTGGATAAATGCATGTTGTTTTTGTTTATTATGGGTTTAGCAGTGCTTACTAAAATAAATTAGAAGAAAGATGATGTTTGCCCAAATGTCTTTCTTGTTTGTTAGTATTTATTGATATAAAGGGAAATCCACACATTTTTTTGCACAAATCCATCAATGTATTATTTGTGTGTATGTGTGTTCAGAAACACTGAATCGCAAATGAAGGAGAGCTTCCCAATAAATTTGCATTTCAGTAATGACAGCCATTTTAGTCTAATGAAGGAGGCCATTTCAACCTGTTTATAGAAGCTTTCCAAGCATCATTTTGTAGATTTTACAGGATATTAATTAGTGTTTCTTGCAGAATAATCATTCTTCATGTGTTAAAGGTGGGGGGGATATGTAAGAGAATTACCATGCATTACTAGCTAATGAAATCCAATTAGCATAAATTGTTTGCTTTGTTCAAGGCATGAGGACATTTCGTTTTCACAATAGATTTGAGATGCTTTATTGTAAGGAAGAACCAAGAACAACACCTCACCTATACCAAGTGACCTCAAAACCGGGACGTAATCTCTGTCATGGAGCTGTCATGAACAGGGCTCACAGCCTGCATCCCTGTGGAGGCGTTTTCACTGACACCATAACCCTATTTGTGAGGAAACAGGCCACACCCACGTGAAAATTACATTATAGTCCACACTGCTGCATTTATATGGGTTATCTTTAAAATACCCACAATGCTCATGTTAGCTTCTGCAAACTACTTAGTCATGGTAAGAATTGTGAGTGTTAAGACCATATTACAAAGATAGACTGAGTTCTGATGCTTGACCAAAAGCTAGATCAACTGTCACCAGTACTGGAGGGAGGGGGAGAGGAGAGAGAGAGAGAGAGAGAGAGAGAGAGAGAGAGAGAGAGAGAGAGAGAAAGAAAAAGAAAGAAAAATAAAAAAGAAAGAAAGAAAAAGAAAAACAGGGTAGTGAATCACTTGTTATGATGTGAGAGCATCTGAGTAAGAGTAGTATAACAGAAATGACATTACATTATGAGTCAGGGGACAGTGGGCTTTTAGAACGGCCATGTTTGTTGGACCCATCCATAGTGGTTTACAGTTATAATCTTAGCAGTTTGCTCTTATTTTCAGAGATGTGGTAAGCTCTTCAGTCAGTGCAAAAGCCTACGTGGTGTGAGGGACTGGCCATGGCGTTTCTGCTGTACATAACCCCCTGCCCATTATGGTGTATAATTTCCATTTGAGACAGTACACTCGCTCGTAATCTGTAACGTAATGCTCCACTTGTTAATCCACCTGCTTAATAACAGCAGGCCTTGCTCAAGCATGCCCACCGATGAATGAATACAAGAACGAGGGGGGGTGGGGGGGTCTTGGCACATGAATGGTGTTTAGCCTGTCTGCTTGGCCAGAGGTTGCTGTACGCTTTTATTCACCACTGCAAAACCACACAGCTTGACCCTGCCAGCCAGGACAAGCAACAGAGAAAGAGTGACAGTGTCTCAGGCTTCAACTGCTTGGCTTGTTTGACTGAAACGCATCACTGTGACTCAGAAGATCGTGGCTTTACTTGTATTCAAAGCAAAACAAGGCAATAGGCAATGGGGGGGGATCGAAGGGTTCGTTCGATCCCCCCCCTCCCCCCCCCCGCCCCCGCACCCTCCCTCCGTACACACATGCCCCTCAAGATAGGTAGGCTGTTCAATGAATGAATTGTTAATCTCCGGTGAATATACAGACAAACAAATAAGGACAGCAACAACAAATTCACAACAAACTTATAACAGTGTTGCCAACTCTCACGCAATGTGAATATGTGAATTAAGCCTTGTTTCCATTCATTACAGTTATGCGAATAAACTTTAGATCACGTGAGAGGACGCCAAACAATAGTGGTTTTACGTCCATCTGGCAGTTACGCATTTTTGCACGTTGAGGTTGTGAAACATTTTTTTCTTTTTCTTTTCTTTACATGGAGAAGTTAAATTCATTTTTTGCTCTCTCCAGAACTGTTTTTGTATGCATTTGCCATCTTTACATCGCGATCATGTACAGAACCACTTGACTTGAGGCATGATACGTCATCGTTTATGCGAAAAACCCTTTTCCATCCAGTTTTTCCGAATTTTGGCGATGCGATAGTCTAACTTTTCCACCTCCTCCTAGCGTAAACATCTTTTTGCGATATTTGGGGCTTTTTTCGAATTTTGGTCTTTTTCCATCCAGCTTTTTTCATGCGCATTTTCAAAATGCGCAAAAACTCGGTGGATGGAAAACCCACTGAGTTACTAGTTCGCTCTGGCGCCAACCACTGGCGATCGATCGCTACAGGCGCAGCATAGAGGAAACATATAAGACATAACCCCCCCCTCACTCCACTTTTGGGGGAAAAAGATCCCCCCCCCCCCATCACAATGCTGGCTACGGGCCTGTGATGTGAAGACCAATTAGGATGACAATGAGCACATTTTTGATGGATGGACCTAGAAACGGCTAAAGAGAAGGCACAAAGAGACAGCACTGTAACTAATTGGAGATGACTCTGAATAAGATGGATTGGTACTTGACTTGGCTTGAAACCTTTCCTTAGGGTGTGCTGCTGTGTGAACTGTATTAGAAGCAGTCTGGTCTTTCAGGATGACAGGAACTCCCATCCATACGGTTCAAGCTGTGCTATTAGCGCCTTCATTTCTTGCTTAACCAAGCAGAGGGGGCATATGCTAAGAGAAGGAACACCGCAGCACACAGGATGATAATCTTTCTGCTCAATGAATCGCCTTTCCAAATAGGTTGGGGCTCATTATCGTGACATTTACAAATGAACGAGCAGAAAAAGTACTCGCTATCGCACTCTTTCGAGTCCCGGGACGACGGGATGGGCCCCAGAAAAGCTATCGATTAATTAGCTATTTCTGGCCAGTCCCTCATTCAGCAGAGGAGTAATGTTACCGGTACCACCAAAGGTCCTGGATTCGTGCACAGAGCTCCTCTGCGCAAACACACCTAAATGCAGCACTTATGCTTTCGTGTTCCCTACCAATACTAAGGCTACACTGTACACGGCGTTATGTAACTGAGCGTGGATAGCTAGCATGTTAGTCATATATGCGCAAGTCTTTCACCAGTATGCAGGGTTGCCAACTCTCACGCATTGAGCGTGAGACACACGCATTTGACCGTTTTCACACGCTCTCACGCCACACTTCCGATATCTCACGCCGAAAAAAAATATCCAATTTATTTACCTCAGATCCACATATATGATTCAATACGTTACTAGTTCGCTAGCTCTGGCGCCTGTGTCCATTTTACGTTCGCCAAGCCCCCCCCCGCTCAACAACTTTCGTTCGCCACCCCCCCCAAACCCCCCCCCTCAACAAAATACACTCGCCACCGGCTCCAGGTTAAAATCTCACTCCAAGCGAACGTCAAAAGTTGGCAACCCTGAGTATGTTAGCTACCATTTTGAAACGTGGGAGCACCGACTTACTTACAAGCAAACTGAATTTACTAAACCTGCAGGACTTCGGAATTCCTCATGCAGTATTATATGATAAGGGGAATAAGGCAAGCTGAGAAAATGTCAGCATTGCCGTCACCAGCACAGGCCTAGTAGTGGTTTGGTTTGGGTGACAGTCTTATGTTTTAATGCCCTCTAGTGGCAGCATTCCATTACTGTAATCTAGTCTTAATTTATTTCACAAAAAGAAACAGGTTCATTTGAAGTATGCCTTTGGTTACATATTTATGTGTTTGATGGGAGATGATGAAATATTATTTTACAGAATGTTTATAACATTAGAAAAGTACAGTAAGGAACAGTAAAGTAGTGAGGTAGTTAAAACATTCATGAAATACTCAGCAGAATGGCCACTGTTGAGAATTTGTAGAAACAGATGTCTGTGTGTGTGTGTGTGTGTGTGTGTGTGTGTGTGTGTGTGTGTGTGTGTGAGAGAGAGAGAGAGAGAGAGAGAGAGAGAGAGAGAGAGAGAGAGAGAGAAAGAGTGTGTTTGTGTGTGTGTGTGTGTGTGTGTGTGTGTGTGTGTGTGTGTGTGTGTGTGTGTGTGTGTGTGTGTGCGCGCGCCCTACATCTATGGATGCACATCAGATACAAGTAGCAGTGTGCTCCATCCTTCTTAAAGGTCACATATAGAAGATGAATAGAGGCAGTTCCATCCACACTGGGTTATGCTCAGCAGACCACCAGGTCTGCATTCAAAACAGTGCTGTTTTCAGGGCTACGCTTGCACCCCAAAATATTAGTATTAACGGTGATATTAATAGATCATGAATTTATTTGCATTTCTCAATTAATTTGCACATTCTCTAGAAATCCTTCTGTGGATGTTCAATGTAATGAGCACAATAAACATTCTTCATGTTCAGCTCTATTTCAACGTGATATGTGAGTTGCTGTGTACTCATAGGGTTTTTGTTGTGCCTGGTTTGCCTAGTTTAAGATTTCATTCTAAATGTTCACTGCTTCTGCAGTTTATAAACCTTGAGAAATTGTTCTGTCTTGTGGTGAAAAACTAAATGTTTGATTAATCTTTACCTATAGCCCACACACAGGCAGAAAAAAGCATTTTATGATAAAGATTTTATAGCTTTAGGGCTGCCTAAACACACACACACACACACACACACACACACACACACACACACACACACACACACACACACACACACACACAGCAAGAGAAATCCATATCTTTATCTGTTTTTGTAGGTTCTCATCTCCCCCACCCTTGCTGCCCATGACAGATGACCACATCTCGACACGGTGGGCAGTGTGACACATCATTGCTCCTCCACCCTCCCCCTCGTCATACCTCAGTGTTCTATCGATTTCACTCTCTCGTCCATCAGATGAAGACATCACCTCACATTTTCCTTAGCCTCAGAATTGCTGTCTGGCCCATGGAATTCCAACGGATATGCCGATACCCTTCTTTTGCATTTGACTCTGACGTCCCATATATTTGTGTAACTCCTGTATTGTTTTATGTCTCACATCGTACTGCCAATATGACCAGTTCGTCCAGCTCAACGCCAGCAAGCTGAGGCTCGTATCCAGACCCCTGTACACTTCCAGTGGTTAAAACATGCTGGAACCTTTATCCAGGGAGTCTGAGAGATTTACATCCCTTTCAGTGTCCTTTGATGTGTCTTCTCAGGCATCAGTAGTTCTGCATGCTGGTTTAACACCAGACCATCTCAGGTGAAACCAAAGCGTGAAAGGGAGAGAGAGAGCAAGAAAGACTGAGCAACAGAGAGAGAGAGTGCGCAAGCATCTTTTTTACATTAGACCCCGTTTCTGCAGTATTCACGAAAACAGGCAATATTGCACCATTATGGCCATAAACAATCTTGTCTTCTGCGCTGAACCTGGTGGAGAGCACCATAAAGAACTCCGGGGTCTGTGCCATTGATATACAGTTTGAGGCTTCTGAAACGTATGGTCAGTTTGGTTTCTTCGAGCAGCATGGCCATTATGCGGAATGATTATAGACATATATCTCCCACCCAGTGCTCCCGTCTTGCTTTTTGAAGTTGCGACTTTGTCACTTTGGGTCTTTGGCCCTTCCACTGCAGAAAAAGTGATAATATTCAAAGGCAACTGTGAATAATAGACTATACATCACGCAGTGCTTGATGGCAGTGCATTATAGGGTTTTTTCAGGACCTGGTAGATGTAAACTCTTTGATGAATCATGAATCAGGTGCAATGTGTAGAAATGGTGGAAGTATGACTAGGTTTGTGTGCTCTCCAGAACGACATTTTTTGTGTCTCAGTCCGTTTTTAACAAGTTAAGCAGACCACAGGTGAGAATTTCCCTACTAAAATACAGAACTAAAAATATTAATCAGCAGAAAGTAATCTAGACAGGCTAATATGTTTTATAGGCCTAGGCCACTGCAATGTAGTAAATTTAGAAATTTAGAATACAGATATAGTGCAGCATTATTAGAGTCTCCAGTATATAATTCAGAATCTTTAATACATTTACAAAGTAGCATGATTTTATTAGAAGAATGGGTTTATTATAATGCCCGTGTAGAATGGACAAATAGGCTAGCCATCTACAAAGTTCTGCTGTTCATCTAATTCTGCTGAATAAACCACAGTGAACCTGAATATACTTATTTTAATATACTTATTTTACTTGGGCTGTAAACTTGTAAAACGTCTGCGACAGACTATACTGCTCCTTGAATCTGAGAATACATGTTCCGCTAGAGGGTGCTAATAACGAGAGTCAAAATACATCTATCAGCACGTAAATCAGTTGTATAACAGAGATGTGCAGAGTTAAAGCTCCAGTGAATCTAAATCTGTTTTCTTTCTTATTACTTTAATCTCTGTTTTGTACATACAATGTACATATAAATTGTGATTTGAGTACTAAATCCAATTACTAAGTCATTTCAATTACCAATTCATTTCTCCAGATTTTCTCTACGTCCGACGTGAGAGTGTCACCAATAATAAGGTAGAGCAATGCAAAGCTAAATTAATTTGCAGAGAAATACATACAGATTTTCACCGTCCACGAAACCGGCCGTTTCTGACTAAGATTCTAGCCTTGTATATACATAACACATAACGAACTAGTCCGTAGACTAGTCCGTAACGAGGCTTATATAGTACCGAAACTCCCAAATCATTTGCGAAAACACCACTGGTAGATTGACATGTGTGTGGATATGAATCTACGCTCCGTTAGATCAGCGGGCCCAGATCTCGGAAAGCGGTCGGTTAATCATGTGTAGCTACTGATTAGAAACATTAACGCCACACCAAGAGCTTCGTCAACTAATGGATATTTTGTATAATTTTAAAGATTTACTTTCATGTTTTATTTGAAAATATATGGCAGGTATTCGTAGATCATTGTAGGTCATTGTAGATTAGACAAAATATAAAACTCAAGAGCATTGATCAATGAAATCAAATACATTTCTCTTAGAAGGCTAAAATAGGGAACTCTCTTCAAGGCCACACTGGTGTCTGTCAGGGCTAAGCTCCAGATGAGTAGATTGGTCTCCTTATTTGCATTCGAGCCATGAAGCGATTTTTTGTAGCAAAAGATAAACTAGCCGTATTTTCTGCAAAACGCTACAAAAATTTGTGCTGCTTTCTATGGTGAATTTAACGTAATATCAACTCATTCAAATAACTGATTATCTGAATTACTTTGCTAGCTAGCTGAATTCCAGCTAACTTTATAAAATGGCAGCTTAACGCAGTTGGCTAGTTAATGTTGTTTTGGATGGCTTGTGGTAGGCTTAAAAATCTTTATTCATATTTAAGTGAAAAGCAAATTTACATATACTATTTGACTTATTTACATTAAAATAAATCCGTTATTGATGACTTAACATTGTTACTTTCGCAGCATGGCAAGTTGTTACTAATACATAGCTATTTCGATGTCCAGATAAGGACTATAGATAAATTAGGCTTTAGAATGGTCCAAATTAGTGCTTGTAGCTAGATTAGCTACATCTCGACAAGATAAGGTCTTAAACAGGTCATTTCCTTTTAACATCATTATTTGTCTACATGCACACACAAACACGTTCTCAGTTTTGCATACATCTAAGTTTGTACTTTGCGGCAACTTAATAACTCATACCCCGTGCTATGCTCGGTTTCTGCATGCAATCTACGTTTCCTAATGTAAAGCCGTAAAGAAAATGTATGGCAACTCTGTATTGTGAATATCACATCTGCCTAATGCATGATTAAGATACTAACTTGTAAAAACAACTCTGAAATTACCTTTGAGAGCTTCTAGCAGAATGAAAAGACCATTGTGAAACTTTGTTTGAGTAGGGGCTCACAGTAGTTATATTATATATAAATATAAAATAAACATTTGATGTAATTATTCTTGTAATAATCTTGTAAACATGTCATTACTAATTTTGATCACCACATCACAACTTGTGCTTTCGTAATAAGCTAATAATAAGCCAATAATAAACTTATAATAAGTCATCTAACCCACCTGCAAAATCGTGCAGCTATAAATGTGAAACCATAGAGGCTATGGAGAAATGAACTATTGTGAGTGTGTGTGGTGTGCTGACCCTAAAATGAATTCTCTGAGCATCTCTAGTTTCAGCCTGAATCCCTTTGTGTTTATCTTGTGTGTGTGTGTGTGTGTGTGTGTGTGTGTGTGTGTGCGCGCGCGCGTGTGTGTGTGTGTGTGTGTGTGTGTGTGTGTGTGTGTGTGTGTGTGTGTTTGGTGGTGGTTGGGCGGTCCTAAAGCTAGAAATCATTTGTCATAATCTGGCAACATTTCAGGATCAAATGTCCTGGAGGAAGACTCAATTAAACAAGAGTGAACTCAAAAGTCAAAATGCTGACAGAAACCTTAAAAAGATTTTAGTTGTCTTCCGTATAAGCATTATGTAATTGCACCACCTGTGAACTAGTTGAATGGGTTGATCGGGTTTAGTTAACTGAATGCGCAAGGCTTCTATTGAAGGTATTCCTTCTGGAAGGTCATTGTGAGTATTGACTCCACAAGCTTAACATGCCCTTACTAATAAAACAATAAACATGGGCTCAAATCCAGGATCCTCCCCCACCTTACCAGTCTGGAAAACCAGAGGTCACCCCTCAAAGACTCCTTCCTTTCATCTCTATATCAATCTACTGCCACACACAAACACAGTGAGCCAGACATGCATGCACAAGCAAGCATGTATGCATCACGCAAAGTTCCAGCAGTGTGTGCATCTACTCCCTGCTCCAACTCCCCAAATGCAGTTTTGTGACCATAGACACGTAAATGCAATGAAAATGTCCCTACTCTACCTGAATGTTTTCAAAGACCAGATCTTTATTTACGCTTCAGCCTCCATATGTGATGTCCTAGAGTGTTTGAAATTGAAGCCCGGCCACAGAGGGGGGCCTGCAGGGTCCCGGACACCAATACCCCATGCTCCAGGGCCAGCTAGAAGAAAAAGAGCACAATTGGATTAGATACCAAAATACGGCCCGTGTTTGCTTTAATCAGTCTGGTGACACAGGGAGCTTTTGAAAGCACTGGGGAGAGAGAGTTAGGAGCTAGGGAGAAAGAATGGAAGGGCAGGGGTGGATGCCCCACAGGCCTGATAGGGCGTTTGGAGGCTGAGGCCTGAGGCTTGCGGTCTAGGGGGTGGCTGGACATTGAGGGGTCACTACTAGTGCTCTTCTGTGTGGGACGAGCTCGGTGCGTGCTCACGTTGGTGTGCATCTGCATGACTAAGTTTCGTGTGAGGAGAACACTGCTAAAAAGAGTAATTATTCCCAAGGCAAGTTACATGATCTTTTGAAGCCTATAAAGTCCAATATCTTCATATACTATCAGTGTCTCAACATTAAAGGATACAATAATTCATTTATGTTCTATCAAAAGAATATTTATCAGGTTTTGTATCAGCACCAGGACATTCCAGAGGAACTGTATTTGGTACAGTAGTTGAAATATGAGTTTGAGTATCTCTGTTGGGTAGGATCGCCTGTGGATCGGATTGCCTGCAGGGTTTTCTTCCCTTTAATACAGCGAGGAGAGTTAGATGAATTGGCTGTTTCAGATGGTCAAATGTCACTGTTGCTGGTGCAGAAGATAACATGCATAGAACGTAACCTATCAACGAAGGCCTTGGAGGCCCCTTATTTTTCGAACAGCATTCTGTGAATTCTTCTTTTGTCTTGAGCATTATTATAAAAAAAAGGCCTCGTTGATACAGACAGGCTCTCCCAAGATCACTCAGCTTGCCCTGCTCTCTTGCAGAACACCAGAACTTTGGAGCTGTGGCCCGGGTTCCGCTCAGTGTAACGGAATCCTCGTCTCGGAAGTCCAAATCCAGCTGCTGCAGAGCTTCCATAAATTAGATTTTCCGCAGCGCTCCAGGCCTGCAGGTCTCCCGAGCGTGCTTAGCCAGCAACGTGAGGCCATATCGTTACTGCCATGCCAGAGTCAGATCCGCCTGATCATACCTAACTCTCTGTATCGCAAATATTTCTGGTGAAACGTAAAGTAACCTTTGTGTGTGTATGTGTATATTTGTATGAGGACATTTACAGATTAGTTGACACCGAACGCACTGTGCAATAACCCTTTTGACGAAGGCTCAGTCGTTACCCTGATTTTCTGGCCAAGTTTGTGGACAGAAACTGTTCCACCATTAATGCATAAGAGAGATGCCGCTTTTCGATCACCATCTGCTTCCAATATCTTTAAGTGCTGAGTATTTCTAAACAGTTTATGTTTCGATGCAACCAGTTCGAAACTCAAGGTCAGACGCTGTCTTTTAAAAGAAGGGCAGAGAGGGCCCTTCTCAGACAACATGGCAGCAGGTTTTCTCTGTTGAGCTCTGTGATTTGGTTCTTTCTGTCATGCCATTTCATGCTTTCTCTCCAACTGAGCCCTGCCTGGGGCTTGTCGCGAGGGACCTCCTGCTCTCAGATGTGTGTTGAGAGCCTCGGCTTGACTAGTCTGTGTAGCTTCTCTCTCTTTTTTTGCAAAGCTGCACAGAGAAAAGCATTTCAATTTCAGTTTGAAGGGTTTCAATAAAAATAAGACTGTACTAAAATCTGCATGTGTGTGTGTGTGTGTGTGTGTGTGTGTATGTGTGTGTGTGTGTGTGTGTGTGTGTGGGGGGGGGGGGGGGGGTTGGGGGGGTATGGGGGGTTGTATGTGTACGTCCTTGCACACGTTGATGTGTGCATCTGTGTCATTTATAAAAGAATAGGCCGCAGTCCTGCGGATAAACGAATCCGATACTTGGGTAGGAGATGGCCAGACACATATGAAAGGTTGTATTATAGCCAGTGTCTGGGTGGCTGTGTGAAGGGTCATGCTGAGCAGCCGGGCCCCTGGGGCCATCAGGATGAGGATGGGCTGCAGGGCCAGTGACGATGACCTGCACTGTTCCTGTGCTGCCTGGCTTACACAGCTGCCTCTCATTCTGCTGGGCCACCAGTCCCACAACCTGGCATTCCCACAGGCATCCGTGCCCAATGACCACTCCTGAAGACTGATCATCTTAGCCCCTCTCTAAACACTCGAAGAGACATTGCACAAAGGTCTGGTTATTTTAAAGTTCTTCTGGTTGAGATGTTACGATGCGTTGCATAATGATGCATAATACCCTTGGCCTTGCAAGTGATACCCTTGAAACTCTACATGGACTACTGTGGATGTGTGGTTACATTTAGCTGTTTTTAAAGCCTGTAATCAAGTTTTATTAAGACTAGTCTCATTGCTATTAGTACAAGACAATGATCTAGTACTAAGCAGAGATTGGGACTAAAGTTGAAAGTGTATGGAAATCCACTAAAATTGTTTGCTCAGAATTTACTCAAAAATGTCTGAGCTGAAGTTGAGCTGCATTTTCAAAATATTTAGATGCACACTGACTGGAAGCTGAAAGAGGTACATTTCTGAAATGTATCCATCTCTAAAACAAATGTCCTTTAAAGCTTCTAGCTTTAACTGGAACCATTTGAAAAAGACATGGATGGAATTTCCATTTTTACCACCAAGATTTTATGGGGTCACATATTTTCATCCATTTATAGTGGCACCCACCATATTTGATTTTATAGCCCCGATCCAAAATGGCATGAGAGCTGGTCCAATGATTCGCTCTTATTGACTGAGTGAATGTTTAATTCAAGTAAGATTCCACTGGATGTTTGCAGTAATTTCAGAGTGTGGCTAGATTCCCATATGGCTGAGGTTAGCACACTGCTGAGACAAGTCCATGTTCTCTTCAGCAGTTCTGCTTCTCTCATTAGTTAATTCATATTTGAAATGACGGTGCATCACGTATAAGTATGGAGTACTTATGGAAGTATGGAGACCAGTGATGTCTGGTCTTTCACAGGTATCTGTCCTTCTACATGTGACTGACCTAATGATGTTGCCATGTACTGTAACACACATTTTCACACTTTCCTCACAGCAGCATAATGACGCCTCTATCATTTTGTTTCTCTTACATTAATTTAATGAATCATCCAGGTTTCAAGGAGAAATAGCAAAACTATCAGCAAACAAGCATCAAACTGGACTTATTATGACATCCTCTGTGGTTTGTGGGGTGAAAATCGTTATTTTAGTTTACAGTCACATGCTTTTTCAGCCACTGTCGCCCTTTGATTTGAACTGTCTATCTGGCGGTTTGGCGGCTGGGCACAAATCGAGCCCACCCACAGCAGCTGAAAGGTCTTGCTGTTGCCCTCACTGGTCTGTGCCCTGTGCCACCAATCACTGCAGCATAATGGTGGTCATACAGTGGAAAGTGTTTTCTTAGGGATCATGTACGTTCTCTGGCATCTAAAGATGACACTGTGCAGACCATGGGCAGTAATTCCCATATTCATTATTTTGCATGTCTTTCTAGATTTCCCCAAATTGTAGCATCTGCATGTGGAATTAAGCTACGCTAATGAAGTGTTAGGGCTTAATGCAGATTTCTTCCAAACATCACAAAGCTGTGTATTTCATTAGACATCTATTAACAACAATCATATTACAGTAAATAAACTTTTCATGAATAAAAGTCACACTGGTACATAGCTGAACTAATCACTATTCCTATAATCATATAATTACTATAAAGTCTTGAGATTTTACCACCACAAGCATTATTATTTTTGTTATTTTTCTGGGTTTAGTATACCTCATTAAATAAGTATAAAATATGGAAGCAACTGATGGCAGTGAGGCCTGTGAGCAGTGTAAATAATGAACATGTCGGTTTTGTAAAAAGGCAACCTAGGGTTAGGGTAGTTTATGTCATTTAGACTTTGTAATGAATAAATAGGTGAGATAAGGTTTTAGAAGGCTCTGAACTACTGCAAAGAATGGGACATGATATTTTCTTTTTCTGTATCAGAAAGTTATAACTGACTGAAAAAATATATCTGACTGACTTTGAATGTCTAGTTGTTTCTCTACTTTGAATATTACATCATCAAAAATATTCTAGACTTTGGGCTAATGTAATGTTTCCTATTAACATAATAATAATATATGATTTAATAATAATCATAGTTCATGCTATTAAAGGGTTTTAGACTGACCATGACACTGATGCATCATAAACCACTGAACTTACCAGAGGTGGGGACTCGAGTCACATGACTTGGACTCGAGTCAGACTCGAGTCATTAATATTAATACTTTTGACTTGACTTGAAAAAATATTCAGAGACTTAGACTTGACTTGGACTTTTACACCAATAACTTGGGACTTGAATTGGACTTGAACCTGTTTACTTGCAAAGACTTGATTTTTTTTACCCCAAATCTAAATTTTAAAACGCATATTAATATTTATAAAGTGCGCCCCATTAATTTCATTTCCGTCCTTCTGACGCAGACCGACATTACACCAGATTCTGTGACCGTCGAGTTTTGTGACCACAGGGGGCGCTATTTCACAGTT